>NW_019733838.1:1259029-1307671 GCF_002891405.2 Cryptotermes secundus | reverse complement strand
TTATACGCAGTTACTGCCGCGATTCTACAAGGTCTGCTTCTGTATTGTGTGCATTATGGGGGGGGGATCAATAATGCTGGGATAGGGCCCCCTTCCCTTACAGGTGAATCCGACTGATTGCATCGGAAACATCAAGGACTGTGAGGAACATCTTGACAAGGGCGTGTACTCTTATGCGTGTCATAGCTCGGGCGGTTAGCAGCCGACTTCCCACTTAGGACAATCCATGTGGGATTTGTGGTGGACAAAGGAGCTGTCTCAGCATTTAAGATTTCCCTTTCCAATTATGAAATAAATCTTCCATTCTCTCATCTATCATCCGGTGCTGGTAAGTACCGTTGACCTATTTGCGGCTTAAGTACAAAGGTACTCCTTTAGCCTTACCCACCGTTCAGTATTACGTCACATCTTGACTAAGGAAATGTTACACGTGGTCTCGGCCAGCGATTTTACCGTGGAAGGGGGGGGGGGGGCGCGGAAACAACACAATTTAAAACTTACGTTACCTTTAAGACAATGTTTACTGATCGCCATAAAGTATTCAGAATAGCGGAATCTTTTGTTTAAAAACAGTTTACTTTTCCGTATGAATACTTGGAACATTTTCCTGTTCTCCCTCCATCTTGATTGTTCACAAAAGTCCGGAGGGGAGTAGGAGGCATGACTGGGCTCATGAAAATGGCCACTCCCAGGAAAGAAGAGTGGAGCTATACCTTCACTCACCCATACTTCTTCATGGAGTGGTGCTTAATGATTTAAGTACATATTTTACCACATATTTTGCCACAGCTACAATGGAAGCCATCTTCCCGGATAGCTGTAGTCAAACATGACCGTCGGCATGTCGCCAAGGACGCTTGGGGTCAAGAGCAGAACAGCCGCTAGCGGATCTGTGCTGGAAACAGTGACACTGGGACAGGTCCCTGCTCATCGTCACTACAAAGATGCTCCATAATCTTCCACCAGTGTCCCTCACAGGGGCGGGCCTGACTAGCAGACACATGGTCCATATCATCGGTCTCTGTTTTGGCCCTGCAGCTGGATGGACTCAGGGGAAATAGGTGTATAGCAATGCTGTCGGCCAGTGGTGCTCCAAGTGGGCTGTATCGCCCCCTGAGGGGTGCCTCTCCGAGATTCGTTCCCTTATTTGTGAATGAACTGACTTCAGACCAGACATTGGGAAACTGGTATCGCCTCATGAAGCCCATCCATCGCACTGGCAATTCACTAACAGTGACGTAGCTACTAAATGTGGTATCTTATTTTATTGTTATAATCTTCCTTAGTGGGTTCTGCAAACCGCTGTTATGAAGAATGTTTTTACAGGGTAAAGCAGGGGGCACGAGACTGCATCTGTGGTCTGTGGCTACAGACCTAGAGGTCCGGGTTCGATTCCCGGCGCTACCAGATTTCTTTCTGAAAAGTAGTGGGTCTGGAACGGGGTCCACTCAGCATCGTGATGATAACTGGGGAGCTATTTCAAGGAAATAGCGGCTCCGGTCTAGGGAACCGAAATTAACGGCCGTGGGGATTCGTTGCGCTGACCACGTGACACCCTCTATCCTCTGAAGTTGGCACTAACTTCGCCGACAAGCGGCGTTCGCTCGGTCGGTATAGTTCGCTTGCGGACTACAGGCCACGGAGTTTATTTATAAAGCAGGGGGTACTGGGGAGCCACTGCTGTAGGCTGTTGAAGAGGTAGGGTTTCGAGTTTCTTATCAAAATAAGGCACAACGTTACTGATTCTCAAAAAACACTCCGAGTCTCAAACGACCCCCCACCAGAACGTGTTTCGAATGAGTAGAAATATCTGGGTCGAAATGGGTAATTTTTTGACAAAGGGACAAAATATAGTCCCGTTACATAACTGATTTGATACGGAAAATATCAAGCAAGTTGGCCCAAGATAACTTCTATTCAAAGCGTTCCCTGCTGCAATTTTAGCCGGAACATCCTCTATTCTGACCGAAATGTTTCCTGGTTTTCTTCAGTCCTCCAGACAAATGCCGGAAGAGTACCTTACATTACGGTAGGACCGCGTCCTTCCAAATCCTTTGCAATTCATTTAAAACTATATATTCTGAGTTGCTCACAGCGCTGTTAAGTAGATAAGTGAACAAGACACATAGGAAGAAAGAAGTCTTCTGGGATTTGGCACCGTGTATATGTGGTGTTAACCGACGTTTCGGAGGAACGTATCGCCTCCATCTTCAGGGTAGAAGAAAAAATATAAGAAATCTGCAAGCGAAGAGACCGTGAGAACCGGTAAAAGGATACGTTCCTCCGAAACGTCGGTTAACACCATATATACACGGTGCCAAATCCCAGAAGACTGCTTTCTTCATAGTCACCGCCGTGAAAGCCTCAAATCTTACACAAGACACACAGGGCTGTTACGGGTTTAAACACTATTAATCAAAAATCTGGCATTACATGGGAAAAAAGTTTTCCTTAAAAAAATAACTCCAATGGAAATATAAAATGAAATAAAATTTATGACAGCTGGTTTGTGAATATGCGTCACAGAACGAAGTTTTCTTAATTGCGTTCCAAAAACACCCCTCGAAATGAAACCTTCAGTATGCCTTGTTTGGCAACACCAAGCTCAGCTAGACAGGAAGTCCACAGGGACACTGCAGCGCTGAAGATGGGCCGCAGACTTCCTGAACACGAGACACTATGCAAACAAATGTTTGGTTCGAGCTATTACCGGTAGCGATGAGACTATAAAGGCACAGTTGCCAAATTAATTGACGAGCCGTCCTATTTAACTGCATCATTAAGCCTATTTCCCTGGAATCAACTCCCTCCACCCTCACACGTACAATTTGTCACTCACTCACGCCGCTCCAACTCCCTCCCCCCACCCCCTGCAGAATGACTACTGCATGTACTGGAGATTCGGACAACCCCGCAATCAGCGCAGAACCTCCCCCGCCCTCCTCACACCCGTTACCACCTCTCAGCGCTTAGTTACACACTCAATTTGCCGCAATTTAAAAATACCATATCTGTCGCCCTTGTGAGGGTCTCACCCACGTTACAAACTGCCTCACGTCGTTATATTAGCGGCTCACTGTAGCCCCTTTCATTAACGTAAGCTTTTTCTGGAAACACCGTTTGGGCGATCAGTTACTGTTATTCTCCTGTCATCTTCGTCACTGCCCTCTCCTAGGTCGTCGCATTTATCCTCTCCTCCACCACTCACTATCTCCTCATTCCTTTAGTCTACTTTTCGAAAAAAGTACGCCATGACATCATCTTGCTGTTTGTGTCTTTCTGTGTCTGTATGACTGTGAGTATCCCCCTTACCTTGCCTGAACCAATCTTCATGAAACTTGGTACATGTCATGGCGTACTTCATAAATCCCAGTCATCAGTAATACCAACATTACAGACCCTCAAATTTCTTAGTAGCCATAAAGTGGGAGCAATGTGATCCGACGACTGAAAGTTAAAATAATAGTGACAAAGTCACAGCCAATGCTAAGCAACGACTAGGTAAACACGTTCCCACTGCAACGAATACAAATGCAATAATAGAAGAGCTGTTGGATGAGGTGTTTTCTGTGCGGTCTGTGCCGAGGTCAACCCAAAATTTGTTGTGAAAGGAAAGTCGGCGATTTTTCTTCCCAGAACTTTTTGTTTTCTGACTCCTCTTCTCCTTCTTTTCCTTGGCGTTCTCCTCCTCGTCCCTCGTAATATTTCCTCAACCGACTATCAGCTACAGTTTCAGTGAACGCAGTAGATATTGCTATTTAATTTGAACTACCAGCAGATCTAGTAAGATTCATTTGGTTTAGGACCAGGCCATAGCCTTGCCTCTTCCGAAAACGAACAACTCAGAAAAAGGGGAAGCATACAGCTATATCAGTCTCACTGGCAGGATTCGAACCGTCGATCTCAGTCCTTGAGTGGGCCACGACCGTATGCGCCTTACTGACAGCATGATACAGTGATTTCTGTTAAATAATAACTACTGTAGCCTATATAATAACCAGGCTACCAGCCTAATTCATTGATTTCGTGGAGGGGGAGGGTTATATATTGGTTTACAAACAACTAGGCCTTACTCCAACTAACTTCTTATTTGGAAGAAAATAAAGGAGCGATAAGGAAGAAATAAAAGGAAACAAAATTAATATGTTTCTTTTCTTTTCGCTCTGCCTTTCCGATAGCCATTGTATGCACAGGAGGCTAGCCCATGACAGATTATTCAGAATTGGGAGAACTGTTGCGATGGGGGGAGACGAACGCACACACGTCCATGGTGTGACGGAAACAAACCCTTCCATCCAAGCGTTCGCTCGTTCTAGTGGGCGTGCGCCGTTTAAACCGCGCGGCCACTGGGACCGGATAAGATATTTCATATGTTTTCTAATTAAAACCAGACACTGAATACAGTTTGCCTAGTGACAGATACATATACAATAATTACATAGCGCTTCAAGACTCTTGCAACACCGAGTCCATCAAAATGAAATGGGTGGGTAAAGTTGAAGGCGAAAGTAAAATATTAACAACGCGAACACCTTAGTCAAAAGTTGACGTAAAGCATTACGTTGATGGGCAGACAGATGGACGCGTGTTCTGTAGCTGTCAGTCAGAAAAAGACAAGGGCAACAGGAACATGTAGAGGGTTCATCTTTATGATTCTCACGACTGGAAGGCGAGGTGCCACCCACCCACATGTCTGTCCGTCCTGAAGGCTCATGATGCCGCTCTCTTAATTTCCGGCTCGCCTCAGAGAGAGAGAGAGAGAACCATGATGCTTCTCCCACCCACATTCAAACTGACCATCACCCTCAAGGGACCCGCGAACTCTGAGAGTAAAGAAACCGGCCGCTAAAACCCGTGTATGTCAGGGAAGGAGAGAGCCGCACACACCCCGCATTGGGGAGGGGTGGGGGGAGAAGGGCCCAAACTTCATTAGCTGTTGTGGAAGTGCTGACTGTTTGGTCGGTCGACTCTCAGGCCTTTCGATTAGCCCGATACTGCTTGGATGCGGCTAGCAGACCAGATGAGAAAATAAGATTTCTCTGCTAAGACCTCCCTCACAGACACACACAACCCCTTAGCGTATCATGCCAAACAGTGACGGATTCGAACAGTGTGATCGCGTCACTTGCCGGTATGCGGGCTCCTTGGTGGCAGCAGTGAAACAGGGGCACAGGGGCACGTATACACAGGCTGAGGTGTCTGGGAACATATGAGCAGGTGAGCAGACTGGCTCAAGCGGTAACGTATTCAGCAGGTGCCTGGTTTGATTCTCGGCCGGGACACCGACTATCTTGACTAAAATTTTCGTTGTTTTTCTCAGTTCCTCCAAGCAAATGTCCCATAGTATCTTAATAAGGTCATGATTGTCACCTTCTCCACACTATGTAGGTCATTATTACTATCATCCATAGTATGGGCTCAGAGGTACTGACCAACAACAACAAACTCCGTGGTTTTAGTCCGAAAGCGAACTATACCGACAGAGCAACCGCCGCTTGTCGACGAAGTTAGTGCCAAGTTTAGTGGATAGAGGGTGTCGCGTGATCAGCGCTACGAATCCCCACGGACGTTAATCTCGGTTTTCTAGACTGGAGCCGCTTTTCCTAGAAGCAGCTCCTCAATTATCCTCACGAGGCTGACTGGACCCCGTTCCAGACCCATTACTTCTCAGAAAATCTGATAGCGCCGGGAATCGAACCGGGACATCTGGATCCGTAGCCAGGAACTCTGACCACTGACATCGTTGCTAAATGAAGTACAAATATGCAAATAAAAAAACGAAATTAAGGAAGGTAAATGTACAGGAGAACGTATAGAATTACAAGTCGTATTTCGTATTTAGTACATACTCTTTGTTTGGTGGGATTAATATGATAAAATCACTGAGGAGAGGGGCGGGGGCTGAAATATGTACGAGAAGGCTCAGAAACACACCCAAATTTGCTCTTGGAAAACTTCCGTAAGAGATCAAGGCGCAGAAATAGTGTGGACGTTAAACACGCTCAGGATAGGGTCAAGTGACCCGCAACGAATTCCTTGACAAGCTGAGAAACTACCAGTTTTCAAGAAAGACCATGAAACCATTGGGCTACTCAGTTCAGAAAGTGTAGTTAAATAAACAAGAATAAACCGCTGTACGCATAACGGGCTCCGCCACTGACCGTCCCTCCCGTAAGGAAGCACGGCCAAGCGCAATGGCCGCATCATCAAATTGGACGGTCAACCGTCAATGAGGAAAGGCCCGGCGATAATCAAGGAAACCCTCTCGCATACGGAACTGAGCAGGGCAGCACAGCTTCCTGACCTCAGGACCCGCTTCTCAAACCTGCATACAGATCTCCTGCACCGCTGCTTGCAGTTAACAGCCGCCTAAAGACAGCTCCGTGCGGAAGCTTACACAGTAAATGTGACTATTTCTGCTGTAACAAATCACACTCAGTTCACAGGTAAAGTATTTGACCTACCAACCAACTAGCAAAGCATCTGAAGAGTTCTATCTCCTGGGATATAACGCCATGCAGTCCGCTGAAAGTGAACCGACGTTTCGGAAGAACAAGTCACCTTCATCTTAAGGCTCGAAAAATAAGCCAGGCAAAAAACCGGCATAAAACAGGCAGCAAGCAGAGCTTCTTTCTATAAAATCATGAAAAGTTAGTCTGCATTTTCAGTTATTGCAATACATAATAATAATGAAAAAACTGTCACAACCTAAGAGTGTTATTACTAACAGGGCCATCCACACTTTGACTGCACCCAGCGAGCCCCATACCTCTAAGTTCGGCCCTGAGTTAAGGGCTTTGGTAGCGATTTGAATTATATTTCAAGTAAATATATAAACGCAAAAAAGAAAAAGTAAAATTATCCCTGTAACAGGCCGTGGAGGCCCATAAGTTTGTGAGACGTCTAGGCTCTCACATTTTTTAGACAATCGGCTCACAGGTGGCAGTAAGGTTGTCAGCCTTATGCGCTGGCAGTCCTTTATCCCTAGGAAGATTCCTGGTACTCATTTCTGTTAGAGGCTGAGTCGACCCCAGGGCCATAGTGCGGTTGGAAGGATTAGGTCAACTGAAAAATCCGATGACCTCATCGGGAATCAAACCCGCGATCTTCCGGCTTGTAGCATAGTACCTCAACCAACTATGTTTCCGCGTGCCCCATATGTAGAGGTAGGTCAATAGGAGTTTTCAGACGTACTCGAGAGACCGGCAACTGCTCGTATGTCGGAAGCCACGAAATTTACGGAAAACCTGTGTTAGATACTGAATACATGTTCATCTACCTCTTATGCTGGATATATTTCTCGCCCCTATAAATATTTGCACACGGTAGCGTAGTTGGTTGAGGCACTATGTTACAACTCGGAAGGTCGCGGGTTTGAGTCCCGACGAGGTGGATTCTTTTTTCAAAATGGCCTAATCCTTCCAGCCGCACTATGGCCCTGGGGCCCACTCAGCCTCTAACAGAAATGAGTACCAGGAATCTTCCTGGGGGCTAAACGGCGCGTAAGGCTGACAACCTCACCGCCATCTGTGAGGTGACTGTCTAGATAATGTGGGAACCTCAACGTCTCACAATCATATGGGCTTCCATGGCTTCTTACAGGGATAGCCTTACCTATAAATATTTTAACGAGTTACGCTCGAAACACGCCCACAAACTCATGCACCCCATATTTTTGTTCGCTTTTAACAAAAACTGGAACATGTGGGCAAATTTCATTACAACCATTTGGTACCGAATTTCTCGAAAATCCGTTCAGGGGTTCCCTAGTTTTTCATGCCTACAGACGGACGGACGAAAGCAACAAGATTAACGGGCGTTCTGCAGGGTCTCGAACATTCCCAAAAAGCGGGTCTAGGCATACAGAAACCTGTCACAGAGAAGAAGAGGGGCGTGCTGCAATAAGGACAGGAGAAGATCTCAGAGACAGTCAGAAACAATGAGGTGACGTGTGAGTGGCAGGCTTCATTGTGCCATTCGAGTGGCAGCTGCAGCAAACAGATACTCACGGAGCAGGGTGGGAGGGAACAGGTGGCTTCAGGGGGTGTGACCAACACAATTCTGCTTCTAAAACACGTCATCAGCAGCGGATTTCTTGTATCTGGAAGGGTAACACTTCTTATACGAGTACATTCACCTTCACATCTATGGCCCCAAAAGAACTGAAAATACTGCACAAGATACGAATTGGATGAAGCTATCGCCAGGCCGTTTTTAACGGCGTTGCTTTACTTGAAGAAATTACACAACAGCGACAGAGACAGAAACATGACTATGACCGGTGGATAGACAAAGAGACAATGAGGTTAGCAAGACCGGAAATTGTATAATGTAGCGTAGATGGTTGAGAAACTATGCTACAAGCTGGAAGTTCGCGGGTTCGAGTCCCGAGGAGGTGGATTTTTTTTCCAATTGACCTAATCCCTCCAGCAGCAATATGGCCTTGAAGTCTACACAGCCTCTAACAGAAATGAGTACCAGGAATCTTCCTGGGAGGTAAAAGGCGGCCGGCGCGTAAGGCTGACCTCACCGCCATCTGAGAGCCGACTGTCCAGAGAAAATATGGGAACCACGACGTCTCACAACTCTATAGGCCTTCACGGCCTGTTACAGGGATAGCTTTACCTTTTAAAACTGGAATCATTAAACGCAAATTAGTGGAAGTTTCAAATATCGAATTTTAACAGTCTGTGAAACCGTTTGCGGGTTACGTGGAAAAAATATATTTTTGGATCATGGCTTTATTATGGATCAATATGACTGAAAACAGGAATGTTCCAACAGCGTTTAATATGATTCCCCCACCGCGAATTTCAATAAAACTTATGAAACCTGATACGTGGACAAGTCTGTTTACAGCCTTACGCAAATTGAACCTTATGATAAACCAATACGGTTGAAGGGTTGAAATACTGGACATATATTTATAGAAGTTTCCAATATGAAATTTCAACGACATAAACCTGTGCATGGGATAGATTGAAAAGTCTACTCGTGGCCTTATTTAATTAAGTCAGGGTTTATTATGGACCAACATGGCTGAAAATCAGAGTTACGGGATAACTAGCAGTGGAAGTCTCCAATATCGATTTTGGGCAATATTTGTCCAACGGTAAAGGCACTAATACTAGATCACAGACGGACAGACAGAAGGGCAGACATGGCCTCCATATAAGGCGCTCTAAGAACGTATGCAGATCACTAAATTCCTTACTCTGCGGCCAGACGAGTAGCGGGTCACAGATGAAGAACAAAATCGCTTGAAGATCGAGAAATGTGTTAATGTGCAGCTTGGGTGTTAACACCACATACCTCCAGCGGCAGAAACGGATGAGTATGAAGAAAGGGTGAAATGATAATTCCCGGGGTTGGGGAAGGGGGGGGGGACCAAAGAAATTCGAAGAAAACCCTACTCTCGAGTCACCTCGTCTGCCACGATTTTAACATAATATTTCGGGACTGAACCCAAGGGTTTCAATTCTAAAAAGCGGGTGCCTAACTAAGGATAAACTGAGGTAAACCGTGATATATATATATCGGGCTACACAAAGGAAATAAAGAAAGAGAAGGAAAAGGAAGGTTATTGTGTAAGCCTGTCTTGTCCTCTCGGCTTTGGGACCACATCCTCTGTGACACTCTGCAGTCTAATGGCATAGCACACACTTAGACAAAAGAATTCACAGCAGCGTCCGTCCTAAGTAGTAGGATGACGCTGCAAACTGTGTGGCTGTTGATGGAAAGAGCGACAGGTTGCATGGGCCCCTAAACACGATCTCAGAGTTAATAACGAAAAACCTGCAGCCATTTGCAGAACCTGCTCATTCCGAAAAGTTTCTTCACATCCCGATATTTCCAATCAAAGTTTCAAAGGCTCCCTTGAGATTTCTTTAATAATTTTCGAATTTCTGACATCAGTTTTTACAAGAATTGAAGATATTCTTTACATTTTTTGCAAATTTTTGAACACATTTTGAAAATACATTCACATAAGTTATTTCGAATCTTATGAACAACTGCCAAATTCTGTATTTTAAAGTATTTTTGTGAGATCCTATGCCTTGCAGTACGGAGCACAACTTTCTAAGGGCACTGCCAGGGACAGGTACCCTTGACTGTGTGGTTACAGTCACGCCTTATAGCTAAAGGAATTGAAATATCGCGGAACTCTGAAACACTGAGCAAAGAGAAACAGTTGATTCGTCGCACGCTTTAGGACAGATCCAGCAACGGTGAGAACAGAGCTGAGTCGCTAAGCTGTGAGGGCGCACACTTCACAAATAATTATTTTTTTTTCTAATTTCTTTACCACTAGCCCAGCCCATTTCTTCCTCTCCTTCTTTCATCTTGTATATTCTTTGTAAGATTTGAGGTTTAAACGGCGGCGACTATGAAGAATGCCGTCTTCTGGGATGTGACGCCGTGTAGATATTATATAAACCGACGTTTCGAAGGAACGTATCGCCTCCATCTTCGGGGTGGAGGAGAAAAAAAGACTTAGTCTGCGGCCATCTGTTCATGCTGGTTCCTCGCTCGCGGATTTGTCTCTCTTCTTCTTCTTCTACCCTGAAGACGGAGGCGATACGTTCCTCCGAAACGTCGGTTTATACAATATCTACACTGCGCCACATCCCAGAACACGGCATTCTTCATTTGTATCCGCTAGTTTCTTTTTGCTTTCTGCATTTCTCCTTTTGTCTCTTTCTTTTCTAGTTTCTTCAGCAGTCCCTGTAATTGTTCTACAGAAAATTTGTTGACTGTCGGTTCTGCCTCTTTTCCAATTTTGACAGCAATTCTAAAATAAATTCCACTACATGCAATAGCGAACCAAATGATATAAACAGAAATAGGCCATTTCCTATTAAATCTCTGGTTTTCCCTTAATCCTGCGTGAAACTGTTTCCGTGACCAGACATTTGCCGATAAAGCCAAACTGGCATCCAGTCCAGGTTCTGCTGCAGGCACGTTTCTCTGTTTGTGTCACCTTGTCCTTTGTGGCACAGCAACTGCATTGCGTGGTTTTATGTGATATCATCGTCTGCAGAGGATTACCAGATTGCATACCGACACATCTCCTCTCGGTAATGGTCCCTTGTTTGCTCCTAGATCTTCTCTTGTTGTGACTGACCCTTGTCACTCAACGCGCGGCCCGCACTCCTAACACACATAAATGTACTCCCTCTTTCTGGAAGGATGCCAAGATCAAAGCTCCTCCATACCGCAAGGCCTCCAAATCACAAAGTCGCGGCCCATGCACATGCATAAAAATAATAGCAATCGGTACTCCAGCTTGGAGTACATAAAGTTTCAAAATCCGTCCTTCTCAGACTAGGGTTCGTCCAGTCTGCAATCACTGGTTCGAATACCGCCAGAGGAATCCAAGTTACTTGTCAATCATTCTCCTAATCAATCAAGCAATCTCTTCGTTCATCGATCATCAGTTAGCTAGTTAAATAGGCAACCATATAGCCACAGAGGACACCGCCGTCTATTGTAATCACGGATACTGGCATCATTCGTGTAATGTTATCTGTTTTATGAAGTCCCGATGAGACATATAATAATACAAAAAAAAATCTTTATTGTAATAGGCACTTCGGTTTGTGTTATCACTTGATTTGACCAAAGTAAAGTTATCTTCCAGATGCCCTGAATCTGTTAGGCATTTCATGGGATCAAGTGTCAGGAGACACTAGTCAGAACTGTTTAAAGTGCGGGGGGTGTTCGAAATAAGCCCAAAAATCTGAGGAAATGTCGATGTACAACCTTTTGACGTCGCTGAAAGCGTTGCTTCTAACGTGACAGAGGACGACATCTGTGAGACTGCTACTTCTGCACAGCCGCAACTTACAGAGGAACAAACTCGGAAAAGATGATGATGCTTATGAAACAGCTCAGCGTCCAGCAAAGATTTAGCTTTTTATGTACATATTTCTGCCGTGCATCAATAAACAGCACTGAACAGCTGCATTTCGCTTAATCTGTTATTCTTATCAATTGAGATGTGTCCTGGAGTGATCACAATAAGCGGCACCCACTGTATTCAAGAAGTCTGTCTCATCTTTCATCTGTCTTCAGGCTAGTCAAGTGGTAGGCCATTTGGTTAGACAGTCCCTTAGCGCCACAGTCATGCAGTCGGTCAGTTAGTCAATTAATCCGACTTCCACTTCGTCAGTTCATTACTTGGTCAGCTAATCAGATACACTGTTACTCAGTCAGTAAGTTAATAATTTAGCGAGTCTGCTATTCAGCAAGGGAGTCAATTAGTTTATTCTGATAGAAGATACAGTCGAATACGCTCCGTGCGACACACAGCAGCATAGTTGCAGTCTCCTTGCGATAACGCGCGCATGCCTATACTGGCACTGAATCACGCCGGGTTTTAAGTGACTTTTAAGCCATCCATATAAGTCATCCTGACAGTGGGCGTTCGCGGCAGAGAGGTATCTAATGGTGCTTCAACTCGGGACCACCTACAAGGAGACCCCGCTCAGCGACTTAATGTGTTGCCTCAGCAAACATTACCGTCATAACCAGACCATGTTCCTGTGCACACCAGAGCATTTGCAAGAGTTCTTGCCATTGCCGACTGCTGGACGTCTGCCCCACTCGAGTGATGCTGTCAGACTGAGTAGAATCAAATTCGAGTCAGTGCAATAAAGCCACACTTTGAATTGATTTCATTCGGATACTGTGACACGACAAAATTAAACGTATTAAAATGGGCCATATTTTGAGAGTGGGGTTCATTGATTCGGTGGCCTCTACGCCCCCTCCTAGATGAAAAGTCTCGGATGACATGAAAGAAAGTAATTCTCTAAAATTTGGGGACAATGGCAGACCACACGTATGTTAACTATTATCCACTACCTGGAGTACACACGACATTTGGCGGAGTTACTCCAGTAACATTTTAAGATTATCATTATAACAACAGGTTTATTATTTCCTTTGGCGCTACAGCCCCAATTTGGGCCTTGGCCTACCTCTATGAAACTCTGTTTCACTTTGGTTTACTACAACTTAAACGTTCGGTAGGACTCCTTGGGCGGGTGATCAGCTCGTCGCAAGGTCTCTACCTGTAAACAAACATAGAAAAACGCACACACACAAACAACAAACATCCATGCCCTGAATGGGATTCGAACCCACGATCCCGGCTTCCGAGCGAGCCAAAACGGTGCATGCCTCAGACCTCTCGGCTACCGTGACCGACCAAGGTAATTACTATCTTTATTATCCATAACAGTTAGAGCACCCCACAAAAATAACAGGATTATTTGAATAAGAGACGTATACGGTACGAAAGACATGACATCGAAATAGATTCCTGCGCCCCCATTACAAAGTGCTGATCTTGGGCCTGAACCTCTTCTCCTAGTGGCACAGACGTGTGTTCCCCGCATGGGGCTCTGAATAAGAAATAATCACAGGAGTGGAATGACGAGCCGTTGACCTTCACTGACAGATCAATCACTTCACGTTTCGACAACTAAAACCTTTCATTGTCCTTGGGGAGACTGCTAAGGCAGAAATTGTCTCTTTAATGATACTAGAGTCAGCAGTCTTCATGTTTACACATCAGGTCCTGTGCTGTCGTGACCAATTGAAGGCTCTTCCTTGAACAACTCTCATGCTTCCCTGTAGAAACCTGGAGTCAAGAGTTCGTTCTTAATCCTGGCTAACTGACACGCATACTTCTAGAAGGCCAAGGAATCCATTTGGGATTTGTCGCGGACAAAGTAGCACTGAGACGTGTTTCTTCTAGCACTTCAGGTTTCCTTTACGAATGCTCCACAACTATCCGTCGTGACATTATTAAACAGGGGCTGGGGTATATCACGCCGCAGTACAAAGATGCTTACTTTTCCAAATTTCTATTATTCAATTATTATTTAGCGGTCAAAAAATTTCTTGCTTTCATAGAATCCGAAAGTTCATCACATACGTCAAGAACCCCCATAAGAGGACATTATCCCGTTCCCAACTTCTCAACCCATTTATCTAAGATCAATTTTAATATTATCTTTGTGAGCCTCACAAACGATTTATTCAACCGGAACTTTCAAACCACAGCTTCACAGACGTTCCCTGCACCCGCCATTCGTGGCAGGCTACTTATCTCGCTCACTTGACACTTCTCGAGTAACTACACACCTCAGTCTGTTATTGTCCCTACTCCGTTGGTACTCCTCAGCGCGAAGTCTGAACAGGTCTAGTAGTAATTCTCCAGACGTTGGTTTCAGTGGCCGGTAAACTGGTACCTCAGTGAAGATTTCCATTGCATTCCTCAGATATAGAGTAGGCCACGACCGTCTGTCTTCTTATCTTTATTATTCTCTTCCTATTTCATTTAAGACTGTATGACCGTTGCGTTTGAGGACTGTTAGTTATCGTACGACTCAATCAACGAATGAATAAATAAGGTGTAAAAGTTGGTACAAATATTACTTCCGAACATTATCCATCAGTTTGTCTTTGTCTAAAGCATACAATGATTCGGAGGCAGGATTTTTGTTTTGAAAATAAACAGGATGTTGGTTTTAGATGCCGCCTCTGTGGTCTAGTGGTCAGAGTTCCTGCCTACAGATCCAGAGGTCCCGGGTTCGATTATCAGCGCTACCAGATTTCCTGAGAAGTGTTGGGTCTGGAACGGGGGTCCACTCAGCCTCGTAAGAATAACTGAGGAGCTAGTCCAAGGAAACAGCGGCTCCGGTCTAGAAAACCGAAATTAACGGCCGTGGGGATTCACTGCGCTGACCACGCGACACCCTCTATCCGCTAAACTTGGCACTATCTCCGCCGACAAGCGGAGGTAGCTCGGTCGGTATAGTTCGCTTACGAACTAAAACCATGGAGTTTATTATTTACTTTTTTGGTATTTTTAGATAAAGAAAGGACGATGGATAATGTTCAAAAACATAAAATTTGTACTAACAGAATAAAGGAATCTGTTACTTCTTTCCTGGGTTCACATTTTACCCTTATTACCCCGTCCCTAATACCTATCCTTCCTTCAGAGTGAGAAGTATGGGGTGTATACTTGTATATATATTTTCTACAAATGTCGTTTACGTACAGCGAAATTTACGCCGCCGTGACAAGTACACACAATGATTAACGCCACACTTAGGGGAGGTGGTGACATCTACCGACGGTTTGTGGTCATTACATTCCAACGCCTGATGAGCAGTGCACCCTTATCACAAGGAAGATGCACCATGAGAACTTAGTTCCCTGATACTGAAGATGGGTCCAATTACACCTACCAGGCGACCGCCTACACAACTGTGTTGTGCTGAATAACATGATCACACGACATAAATCCCTGCAAGTAACTAAATAAGCCATGATGGCGGATCTTCCTTGGACAATCTATAGGCCTAGTTACCCAGCTTGTCACGGGACTCCTTGCTTTTACGGAATCACAAGGATCATTGCCGAGTCCCCACTAACCTGGCACTGGACATGACTGTGAACCATTTAAAACCAATCGACATTTCACCTATGCTTCCACAAGCTCCATTTTAAAATCATACTCCCATGATTTCCTAGGTCTCGCAAGCTGTCTCTTTCCTTGAGGCTTTCGGTTAAGATTGAGTTTTTTTTTTTTTTTCATTTATTCTAAGCGTGCAAATGTCTTGTCCATTCCGTCCCCTTTGATTTGTTCGCCGTCGTCATAATACTACAAGAAAAAAAGCTCCTCACTGAGTAATTCTCTCCATTCTCCTTTCCTGTGCTTCAAAATATGCTTCTCTGTACGTTTCGGAAACACCTCAAACTAATGTAAGATTTGAGGTTCTCACAGCTGTGACTTTGAAGAATGCCGCCTTCTGGGATATGGCCCCGTGTAGATCTTGTGTGAACCGACGTTTCGGAGGGACGTATCGCCTCCATCTCCAGGGTAGAAAAATCCGAAAGCGAGGAACCAGCGTGAGCAGGTGGCTGCAGACTGTGAACCGACGTTCCTCCGAAACATCGTTCACACAAGATCTACACGGCGACACATCCCAGAAGATGGCATTCTTCACATCAAGCTAATGTTCGTATTCCCAATAGCAGTATCACGTCGTTTCTCTTCGCCGAATGCTTCCATTAGGACGAAGGGAGCCGGAGCTTGAAGCCGATCACTCATCTCCATATACAGCTGACGTTAGAAATTTTATCGCAGTTCCATTTAGAACGGCCTCTACAGGTGTGTGTATGCAATGGTGATTTCATTAGAGGCTAGCAACAGCAAACTTATGGCACGCGAGCCACAAGCTGGGCAAGCAAACGCGTGCTTGAAATAATTTTTATAAAATTGGTAACTGAACTGCCGAATAAATGCTACTTTGCATGTGGATATGAGTGAGTGAGGATGCGATGTATGCTCATGTATACGAAACAGCCTACATTTGTTTGATAAGAACCGCGAAGCTGCGCGCCAAAAGTAAGGAGCAATACCGCCAAAAATGTTGCAGCTGTTTACTGTTTCCTGACAGCATTTCGTTATCTTCCGGGTTTTACAAGACAACGTTGTATTTGTCTTGCGATTTGTTGTGTTCATTGTACAGTTCTGATAATGTTTTTTTAAGTAAAACGTGGACAAATCGGCGATGAAAGTGGCGGAGAATTTCAGGGGCCGTGCAAGGAAAAATATGGCGTGACTGACAGAAGTGAAAAGCGTTGTGCGTTTTCTGATCTGAAAGTGCGGTTTGTATAGTTTTGTCTCTTAAGCGGGGTAAATTTAAGCTTAAAAGTATTTCGCTGAAAAGCGGGGAAGAGCAAAAACAATTTAAGTCACGTGCACTGAGAACTGCCAATTTAACACCAGGTTACCTCAAAAATTTGTTACTAAGTTCTTACAAGTTTTGATGTCAGTAAAGCATTTCTAGACATGACAGACAATTTAAGGACCATGATTTACGCGGTAGTGAAGTTGGTTCAGGCACTATGATACAAACCGGGAGGTGGCGGGATCGAATCCCGATGAGATTAATGAAATTTTCAGTTGACCAAATCCTTCCAGCCGCATTATGGCCATGGGGTCGACTCAGCCTCTAACAGAAATGAGTACCAGGAATGTCCCTAGCCGGCGCGTAAGGATGAAAACCTCACCACCATCTGTGAGGCGACTGTCTAGAAAATGTGGGAGCCTAGACCTCTCACAACCCTATGGGCATTCACGGCCTATTAGAGGAACAGCTTACCTTTCTTTATGACTTTGTAAAGCGTGGGGGGACCGCATGCACGCCGAAACGTTTTGAAGATTTCGAAAGTGGGACATCTGACACCGCACCATAGATCTACCCGGAAGCTGAACCACAGTGTGGGACAGAGCAATCAGAATTGACGAAGGAGTCCACATGTAACCAAAACCGGATTTAATTCTTGTCCTTACCTTTCCGTTTGTGTCAACCTGTGGTCTAGTGGTCAGAGTTCCTGGTTACATTGCCAGAGGTCCAGGCTCGATTCCCGGGACTACATGATTTCCTTAGTAGTAGTACATCTGGAACGGGGTGCACTGAGCCTCGTGAGAATAATTGAGAAACTACTTGAATGGAAAAGTAGCGGCTCCGGTCTAGAAAACCGAGATTAACGGCCGTGGGGATCCGTTGCGCTGACTACGCGACACACTCTATCCGCTAAACTTGGTACTAACTTCGCCGACAAGTGGCGGTCTCTAGGTTGGTATAGTTCGCTTGTGGACTATAGGTCACGGAGTTTGTTATCAATGAAATCACAGACTTCACATGTTCAGTTCGTTTAGCCGTCCGTCATCACCGTTCTATTTCCTAAAGATAAGGAAGACAGTGAAGGATTTCCAGACTGGCTGGAACAGTAACTGGGCAGGATACGGCATCACCAGGGCTACGGTGAGTCTTCATATTCTCAAATAAATATTTCCGTAATAATTTCTGTTATTGGCGGATACCATTGAGCGGGCTCCTAGCATGACTGACATAGACACAGGGTGTTTAACATTATTCACATGTCAACCATTCCACGATTGCACTGTTGTCTGAGTCACGCGGGCGATACAATGAATAAACCCTCAGGTGATTTATCTTCATATTGACAGACTGACTATTATCCTTCGCTCACTCCTGGAGCTGAGCCCTTCTTGAGAATATGACAATTGTGCAGCTCCTCAGGAATTTCCCAGCATTTTATGGAACCCGACTGTTCATTACCGTGTTTACAAGAGCCCTCCAGCGGTTCCATTCCTCAGCCAGATCAATCCAATCCATACCATCCCATTCTATCTCTCTGAGATCCATTTCAATATTGTCCACCCACCTACGCCTTGGTCTTCCCAGTGGTCTCTTTCCTTCTGGCTTTCCCACCAATTTCCTATATGCATTTCTCATTTACCCCATTCGTGCTACATGTCTTGCCCATCGCATCCTCCTTGACTTGATCATTCTAATTATATTTGGAGAAGAGTACAAGTTATGAAGCTCCTCATTATGCAGTTTTCTCCAAACTCCTATTATACTTTGTGTAAAATTTGTAAGAACAGTAAAAATAAATATTTTAGTATAATGAGCTAAAGACAGGAGCACAGACAATTCCAAAATGTTAATTATAATAAGTATATCTCAACCAAAGTATAAGATTGGGCATGTAATTCACTATCATTCCTCAAAATATCCATCATGGCGCGATTCTACAACACAGGGCTAATTTAACTTCCGACAAAATGGTAAACTAAAAATTACACACATTTTGTATTAGCTAAGATGAACAGACCTGGTACTCTACTTTGTCGAGTTTACAAAATGAACCCCTTTCGAGTGGTACTCCACGTGCTGTTGAAAGAAGTGTTGAAATTGAAAGGAACAGTCCTGCCATGCCAACAATCTGCCTGATCCCTGTGGGCCCTCAAGGGCTGATTGGTTACGGTACGCGTTTGTATTCATGTTCATGTATAACATGGCTAAAGGCGCCCCCCCCCCACAACCATTACCCATTTCTTTTACCTTTATACTTCTTCTGGAAAACGATTTTTCACAGCGCGACATTTCAATTGAATATATTCAAGCGTTGCAGTAGATGTTCGCAAGCACCACATGAGGTTTTGAAGTATTACACTAAATCCATCTGCAAGAAAGAGGGATGTACAAACATAAATATATTCACACTGAACCGACAACACTACAGTGGAAAGGCAGTGATGATTACCTTTACGGATTAAGCACTAGTTCGGCCAGTAAGGCTTCAATTTATTTCATTAAAACATCGCTTCGTTGGCTTACAAATGCCTCTTATTCTCCTTGCAATCAAATTTAGAGATCCTGTCATCTGTGATGTTCAGTCCATTCACTGGCTACAGTTTCAGTTAAATATCTGCAATATATTCGCCTCTCTACTCGTCCGGCGGGGTATATTCTGCTACTGAGCTTAGGATACACTTGTGACGCTCAGCTGTAGGCCTCCGTGACTTCCCTGCTTCCTCACTGCCACAGCACCCAGATCTGAAAGAGACAGTTTCGGGACTTCCCCTTTTTAATTTTAACTGTAGTCTACTTGCATCAAGTCTCATCACGTGAAATAATAAGTACCGATTAATTTCTTTCCCCATCCTTTCCACGAACCACTGTCGGAACATGAAGGTCACGAGTTCATTGTGAAACATGTCAACTTAAAAAGATTAGCTACTCCGATGCACAGTATGTATTTTCCTAGATGATTTGTATATCAGTGCCTTGGTATCCGTTTATTTCGGATAAAACATACAGTGTTGCAAAATTTATCGCACTACACGGCATCACTGCAGAACCAGAAGCCGTTTCTCTTTATTTTCTGTCAATTATTCACCCAAAACTTATACATGTCAATGGGAGGCAGATGAATTTAATTCAAGAAATTTTGTTCCGTCTTCCTTTTCGTTCTTTGTGGGGGGAGCGGAGAAAATGAATGAAACCCGCTTTGGGCTTCATGTAAAGCAGGAGTTATAATGGGACTAGCACCAGCTGAAACTGAATTCCTTTGACATATTTTACAGTGCACTGGCTCTGAGGCCCATCCATCCTCCTATACAATTGGTATGGGGGGCTCATTACTATGGGGTGAAGCGGCCGGAGTGTGAAGCTGACCGGTTACTAGGTGTAGACTACATTGCGCAAGAACGCACGGTCAATTCGTCGCAGTGTGATATGCGAACTTACACTACATGACCACTGATTAACTAGAACAAACTCCGTGGTTGTAGTCCGCAAGCGAACTATACCGACCCAGCGACCGCCGCTTGTCGGTGAAGTTAGTGCCAACTTTAGTCGATAGAGGGTGTCGCGTGGTCAGCGCAACGAATCTCCACGGCCGTTAATTTCGGTTTTTTAGAACGGAGCCGCTATTTCCTTGAAATAGCTCCTCAATTTTCCTCACGAAGCTGAGTGGACCCCGTTCCAGATCCACAACTTTTCAGAATATCTGGTAGCGGCGGGAATGGAACCCGGACCTCTGGATCCGTAACCAGGAACTCTGACCACTAGACCCATATAAAGTTAACGGAACCAGAATTCCGACGACAAAACAAACGTTGAAAGTAGTCAATGTTTCAAATTAACAAGGCAACAGACTGCAGAAATGTATAAACCACGCACAGAAAATGAAAGTCACAAGAATGCCTAAAGGATAAACAGGGTTGTGAGAGACCAGGAGACTTAACGGACAGAAAACTCAACCGTAGGTTCAGCAGACTTCTGCGCCTAATATTGTACATGTAGAGAGAAAAAAAAGAACATTTGACGCGCAAGAGGAAACAAAGTGTTTAGCATAACCTGAAATTAAACGTTCCATCATACAGGGGTGTACTTCATTTTTTAAATAATAATAAGTTGTTTTTTAACTTTTATATCTCCCTTTGTTTTTCGTGTATTTTTATTATAACGTACCGTTTGCAAGAATTAAAAATCCATACATTCATACACAGACCGCGCTTCGCACGGGAATAAATTGTAATTTTTAATCTTGGCAAAGCAACGTGAGACTAGATTTATTACAGTAATAGCCTAAATATGTAGGACTTCGCAATATATTAATTATATTTTGCTGAATATAACCTGTATCATGCACAAAGATATTTGGATGTATGAAAATTAAAGTTACAAACTTAACGAGTTGCTCAGTTTACGGTATCATGTGTCTGTTTCTGTGTAACTGAAGGAAGTTCAGAGTTTCGTGTACAGAGGGCGCTGAAGTGGACACATACGGACCCGGAATTAAACCATGGCCTACCACACAAATTTTACTGAAACCCAAGAACTATTTCTGGAAAGAAGAACTGCGGACATGACCTACCCATTATGCATTTCGTGTAACTTACACACAGAACGCGCAACAGAACTGAACAAGCGAATAAGGAACGCTGGTACCGATTGTAGTTTCAAACTCGTAAGTGCATCTTTGGGCTGCATTCCGTTCAAGCGTTCGTAACGACTGCCTTAATCTTCCTGATGACTCTTGGGCACTGTCCATTTCCTGACGCATAATAACGTACATGATGTTTCAGTAGTTGACTCCATTCCCTGTCTTTGTGGTCATTATATTGACAAACAATTTTAGTTCTCGTTTTCGGAAGCAGGGACCGAGGCTAGTATCAAACCCGGAACATTTAAAATGCAAAACATGGATACCAACCCAGTACTCCGGGATTCAGTGGTATGAAAGCAACAAATTTCCTGAACATGGGAGCACAACGAACTACTGAACATACATACACTTCGAACATTAGATAGACCAATGTCTGATTGCTTCCTAAGAATTTGGGCAACACTTTGAACCTACTCAACGCATCTGTTGCGTTGCTTCAACTCATGGCACAAGCCACTGGTCAGCTCGCCAACACACACTATGCCTCCTACAGGATCCAAAGTGCAGTCACTGTTTCCAGCCACTGGATCCTAACCTGATCCACCTGAATCAAGTCCTCACTCTTTCATCCTATTTATCTACTGGTTCACTTTAATATTATCCTACTATCTAAGGTTATGTCTCTCAAGTGGTTTCTTCCATTTAAGTTTTCCAGCTATAACTTTTCATACTAACACGCGCATTGCAGTTCCACAGGTGTCATCCTCCTTCGACTTATTCGCACTACCAACGACTACAAAAACAATGCATGAAGGTCCCAATGACGTAATTTTCCCATCCTCCTGTTTCTATAAGTTCAACTATTCTCACTCTCGGAGCTGAGCCCTACTTGAGGAGCCGCCAATTCTGCAGCTACTAAGGAATTTCCCAGCATTTTATGGAATCCGAAGATTCATCACCCTGTTCACAAGAGCCCTCCACTGGTTTCTATCCTGAGCCAGATAAATCCAATCCATACCATCCCATTCTATCACTCCAAGATCCATTTTAATATTGTCCACCCACCTACGCCTTGTTTTTCCAGTGGTCTTTTTCCTTCTGGCTTTCCCACCAATATCCTCTACGCATTCCTCTTCTCTCCCATTCGTGCTACATGCCCTGCCCACCTCATCCTCCTTGAATTGATCATTCTAATTGTACTTGAAGAAGAGTCTCTCGCTTCATCCCTCTTCGTGTTCTCAAACACAAGTTCAAGTATTGCCTTTAGTATTCTGATTTTAATGCACTCTACAATAAAATTCAAATTCCATGTACAACCCTGGGCCCAGAACTCATGAGCCTCAATAGTTCTCTAGCCCAAGTTATTTCAGATCCCCTCTAGACAGTTCTCCCCCTTCTGGCAGTAATTGAGAGACTGACAACCCCACCAAGATAGATGGTTGTCAAGGGGCCCTGCCTTTGTGCCATATCCTCAACTGCGTTAACTTTTGTTGTTACTCTTCAACCATCATATCACCTCGCCAGCCAGTTCTACTGACATGCGTACTCCGATACTTAAAAACTTCCTTCTTACCTTCTACTGTTCTAAAATCTGATCCCCTGTCACAAGCAACGAGCGTTCTTCCACAAGGGCGTATCCTCAGTGCATATCGTCACAAGTAACACGTACGATTACCTCATGTATTTATTGGATGCGGTGCGTCGTGTTACGAATACTGATTGGAGGTCGATCACGAACAGAACTAAAATTTTCAAAGAAATCAACTTCTCGTCATTTTTACGATGGAAGTGGCAGTGGAAGATCTCGCGCAAAACCTGTAACGGATAATGCAACAAAACGTCTCTAAAAAGGAAACCTGATAAGACGGAACCCTGTTCCGGTACGGAAAATGTAAGGCGAAGACCTAAGTGAAATCGCATCCAAAAAAAGGAAACAGAAAGGAAGGAGCACATCTTAACGGAAAATGACCTGCTTAAATATTTGTTTCCTGATCATTTTATTTATTTATTTATTATTTTGTTTATTTATGTCTCGTTTTACGACACTGTCAGTGTGGCTGGTACAATAGGCCAGAAGTGGCCGCAGTACAAGGGACTTAGTCCCACCCCACTAGCAATAAAAAAAATAAGCCCGAACTGCTTGCTTCGACATTCCTTCCATAATTTCATTATTTGCTACCGTCCTGTCATAGGCCGAAACTGAGCACCTGTAACCATCGTTAAATAAACCCAAAATTAGCTGGGAATTATGGTGTAACAGGTTGAAAAATTTTAACCTGGGCATCTAGAAAAACTTGTAAAAAAACAAACTCCGTGGCCTGTAGTCCGCAAGCGAACTATACAACTATACCGACCGAGCGACCGCTGCTTGTCGGCGAAGTTAGTGCCAACTTTTGCGGATAGAGGGTGTCGCGTTGTCAGCACAACGGATCCTCACGGCCGTTAATCTCGGGTTTCTAGACCGGAGATCTTGTCAGGATGAAGAAAATTTCCAGACAGGAATGCGAAAGGAATGGAAAGATATAGTGGACAGAGAGAACTGGCCGCGTTCAAGAATACAGTTCATGACCTGCTGAGAAACAGTGGACATTTGAAGATGAATCTCACGTGTACTGTCGCGTTGTAGGTCTATTGTATTCTTAACATCATGCGTTATGCGATCCAGAATGCTTTAACATAGTGCCATAAGAATTGTGTTGCGGGCAATTCTTCTATCATTCTGGAACAATGTATCTTGTGTCTCGGGCGAACTTTTGAATCTTTTCCTTTTTCAGACTCAACAAATAAAAGAAAAAAAGAATCGGTGATACTTTGTTCCTATCTCCTTAAACAAGAGTTACTAATATATCCTGGTGCGCCAGTACAGGGAGTGTTTTTCACATGGCTTGCAAGTACATCTGCGTTCAGAAACTGAAACAGCTGTATATTAGTCGAGGGAACATTAAACATGTATTGGCTGCTTGAAAACACACATAAAAATTTGGTCGGGAAACCTCAAGCCAAGAGACCACCCGCGAGATCTTCGTAAATGTGAAAGACAGATTTCTCCCAGGGTTTAAGTATCGGGCAAAGAGAACGCATTGGGGAGTGGAAGTACAGCTCCGCTTATTCTTAACCTCGGCACCAGCTGCACGTGAATCGTCGGCTTCACGTTCCGGCCGCTTTTTTCCAAGGAACGAGCACTCAGTAGCCACTGGACGGGACTAGAAGTTAGTCTGGATGACGTGGAGAAGAGAAAAATCTTTTGCTTACAGCGAAAATGAATCGTGATCTGTATACCGACCGAGCTATTACAGCTGGAAAGCAACTCTGCAGTAGTAGGAACAGACGGTTCAGAACCATTAAGTGTTTTAAAGCCCGCCACTGGAAACGGTTCTGAAGTGCTTACATCTCCTCCCATCACACAACATTATCCCTCCACGTCCTTCTTGCTGTTTCAAATGGCTGTCTTCCAGGAGATCTTTTTACCAAAATTTTGTATTCATTTTATGTCTTCGCTATGCGAACTACGTATCATACACTTGTTATATTTAGATTGCATCTCCTAGCAACCCGTTCTAGAAATCCGAGGTTAACGGCCGTGGGGATCCGTTGCGCTGACCACGTAACACCCTCTATCCACTAAAGTTGGCACTAACTTCGCCGACAAGCGGCGGTCGCTCGGTCGGTATAGTTCGCTTGCGGACTAAAGGCCACGTTGTTAGTATCTCCAAACAACACAAGGGGGCAATGTACGATTTGAGTTCTGGCAGCAGTGGTTAAGAAGGGGATATGTCGTGTAGCCCGGTGAAGCAGACAGGAAACAGAGCTTCAAGCTGATTTCTTGCTTGGCTTACTATTCGACTCTGAAGATGGAGGCGATATTTTCTTCCGAAACGTCAATTGACTTTCACCAGCCAACACTGCGTTGTGTCCAAGAACACTAGGCGACCTCTATAAATGAGTTTAGTCGTAATGTCATATCCTAAGCGGTTAACTAATTCCCCACCTCTCATGTAAACATATTTTCCGGGGCAATACTTTAAAAACTGCCTTAATATAACGATGTACAGTTTCAATGACGTCACCATTGAATCAGGCCACAGACAGAGCACACACTCGTCTAATACAGTGCAGAAAAAGCAGTAACATTCCTGTGCTAAAATGTCGCCAATGAGAAGTGACAGATGGACACATTCAGGTCCATTTCAGTGATTTAGTCTTCAAGATGGCCACGAGAACCAACAAATGAATCCAGCATCCTCATGACGTCACGTGTTACTACACGGACACGACACCAGCCGCCTCTGATCACCTCTACTACATACGTCGATTAAAACCGTGGATGTCCTTGAATGCGTATTCTTATATACATATGTGTAGCACCAGCGTGGTCATTATTTATACTAGCATGTTGTTGCTAAGCAACAGAGAAAAATGATTCGAAAAACTAATCGTACACTGGAAGGATGAAAAGGGGGGAAACTTTAATCTTTGATGAAACAAAAGAACTGAAACGAAGGACCAGAGCTGTTTATTGGTTGTACACGGTGTAGATACCACAATGACAAGTTTAAGTTGTCCCATAACATTCTTATTTTACAATAATTCTCCAGTAGATTTATGGTACTGATAGAGCACGACACAAAGTCAGCTAACCAGCGGTGGGACATACATTACCAGAGGCTTGCCAACTACTGGATCGTACGTAAACCAGGAGTCCCAGAAGATGCATATCGAAGAGTAAACCCCTCGCGAGCCAGCAGACATATATCGGGGCAATCTCCCTAACCCCCACCCCGCCCCTCTCCATCCAACTTCTTTAAATCTTGCCTTCTCGCTCGGGGAAGCGAACTGGCAGTTTCCAGAAAGGATATAAATACTGTCAACTACTATCACTCTTCTTCGTCTTCTGCACAACGGGCTTCCTTGCTTATGAGGCAAACCAAAACCCCGTGGTGGTGCGCAAAACGCGGTCCGTAAATACTTCTGTTCAGCCAGCGACAAAGTTCTGATATTATTCCACTGTTAACACTGTCATTTGTTAATTTGTACTTTCTGATAACATGGCACAGAAGCACTATTTTTATTCGCAATAAATACATAAATAAATAAATATAAAGATACCGACATATCCCATATATATATATTGTGACGTGCCGCCAAAAAGCCGGGCGACAAGACGTCCACTGATAGGCAATGGCTGCAACAGACTTCAGTGGAAACACAATACCAGCAGACCGTTGCATAGGAATCGCCAAAACAACAAACGTGTTTCCCCGGAAATGAAAGGATATTCATGGAAACGAATACTACCAGCGGATAAAACCGAACCCTTGAACACGATGTTCACTAGTCAGTCCGAGTGCACGTTATAAGAGTCCAGCCTCGACGAGACCAGCCAGTTTTTAGTGTAGCTCCGACTGGAGCAGAAGCGAGCTCGCATCCGACAAAGGACAGAAGACACTTCACCGAGAACAGCGGTGCAAGTAATTGTGATAGTGAAGTTGTGAATCATTGTACTTGCTAGTGTGAAAAAGAGGTTGTCCAATAACCGTCTTAGCCAAATCCGAGAACCCGCGTGAATGTACTTGTGTTATATAGCAGCTTATTATTTCCATTTGAATGAATGAATGAACGTATGAGGGGTAGGCTTCCTCGGCCCTTGCACCGCGACCTACAGTGTTCTGTTGTGCTTATGTTTCCATTTACTACAGGGTCTACTTATAAATGGTTTTGTGAAAACAAAGTGGAATCTACTCCATACTAAGTTAAATCTGTCATGAAGGTTAGTGTTTAAGGAAACTTTCCACGTTAGTGTGTTTCCGCGGCAGCACAGGCTAGGATGTGTATTGCTAACAATCTTCTCAGACACCAAGTACGTAGCAATGAAGCGATCAATATTGAGCTTACGACATATTCACATGGAATTAACAAAGATTATTAATAATGATGAAAGGTTACTTATGTGCACCCATACCAACGGGCCTCCAAACATTTTAACCACTCCATACGTGTACACAAGCAAGAAAACTGTCGCCACATGTCCGCAAAAACACTATGAAATAACATTACGGTTGCAACAACCTATCTTAAAAGAACATATTATAGTTCCTAATTATATTTTAATTATGTAATTTATCTCGTCTAAAATTTTTATCTTTTATTGCATTTTATGTTTTATGTTATTATATTATGGTATACTGCCAAAAATCCAACACTGCACTGAATTATACAGTATGCAATTCAACAGCTTAAGAACATGTTAATTGTGTACCTGCAAGATGTGGCTTTCTAAAAGCCGAAAGAAGCAGCAACACAGAGTTAAACATCAACTGTTTTGTCGCTGTGTTGTGACGGATTTTAATGAAGAAATTTATATTGGTACAGCTATTAAGAACGTTCAATCAGTGCACAATAATCTGGAATATTAAGGAGCTTCAAAAATAGTTTGTAATTACGGTTGATTCATTATACTGTACTAACAACACGTTTGACATTACCCACTGTCTGAGTTATTTTTTTTTAAAGACATTTCGGTACTTGGCTTTATTCCCGTCTTCATGTGACTGACCGCAGTGATATTGATGCATTCTTCTTCTTTTCTTACTTTCTTTATGAATTATTCTTGGCCTGTTCCAATCCAGGATTCATTTTCTGAGCTATGGATATTTTAGGCATTTGTCTGGGCTTCTTCCACAAGGAATCGGCCCATCGGTAAGGCAACACAAACATAAAATAAGAAAGCGGACATGTTTCATTGCCCCGAGTGGGATCCGAACCCACGACCGCGGCGTCTTAGCGTTCGCACTATGCGTGCCTTAGGCGGTATGGCCACTGAGATCGGCAGCTTTTTGATAATTTTAAATATAAGCGACAGCGGCGGCTGGGAGGAAACTCGGGGTCCCCTGAATGCTAGGATAGTACGCTTGCTAAAAGATCACGGGAGCTTACAGTTCGTAAGGTCCCAGGTTCGATCACAAACGTCGCCACTAAAACGAAGTAATAAAAATCTGCCACTGTTATAGCAATCAGTCACGCGGAGACAAGGATCACGCCCACGACCGAATGGACTGCATCTCCGACACTGGGCAATGTCTAACACAGTATCAGTAGAACACACACAAGCATATTCTTACTTTGTTGGCCGGTTCCACGGCTCTGCGCTTCACGAAGGCCGGTGCGCCGCTTGCTGCGAGGCGCACATGAATGTTGCCGATGAATCAGCAAGCCTGAAGGACGATAACGGTCGGAATTAAAGGGAGTTCTTATCTTTGCGTATTTGTGTAACACTGCAAAGTGAAACCACGCTTCATCAGAAAAGAATGTCAGTTGCGGTTCGATCTCACCTTCGACGAGACTGCAGAAACCTACTGCAAAAATGGACCCTGATAGCTGGATCGCGCGGCTGCAAGGCGTAGATTGCTGTTGTTTTGTCGGGTCTGAGTTTCAGCTATTGTGTTACCCTTCTTGGGCACTTCACTCTCTTGAGCTAGACGTTTCAGTGATTTTCTGGGTGTATGTTCAAGTCATGTAACTTCTCAGTGAGCACTCGGCGCTTGTGTTTCCGTTTCCTGCATATGAAGAGCCCCGTTCATCTGAGTTTACTCACCAAATTGTGAATTGTCTGTCTGCTGGGAAGCCTTTCATTATGACACCTGCTAGCAGATCAGTATTTCGCATGGGTGACATACAGAAACACACGTTGCTCTGAAGTATGCCGCACCACGAGGTATCACACTGCTCACCAACTGTAACTGAGAACAGCTGGCTAATGGAGAGCCATAGCTCAAGAGGTTAGTTGCTGACTTCCCACCGCGGCGGCCCGGGTTCGATCCCGGGTCTGGTCAAGTGGGATTTGTGGTGGACAAAGTGGCGTTGGGGCGGGTTTTCTCCGAGTACTTCGGTTTCCCCTGCAAATCTTCATTCCACCAAATTCTCCATCATCTCATAATCAGCCGGGCAGCCTACAATAGGCCAATCAGTGGAAGCCGTGCCGTGTGGACCCAGTTGGACTCCACCCCCCACTAAGCGAATTAAAGAAATAATTTAAATGGCTAATGGAGCTGATAACTGCTACATACTGCTGACAAATCATAAACAAACTCTCACACATAAACAGCAATGCTAGCCGTGAAACGTAATGCCGTCTATCGGACCACAAGTTAATTATTTCCCTTCATTCCAAACGTTATCGGCTGATTCTTCGGCAAAATTCGTATGCATCTCGCAGCAGGAGGTGCACCGGTCGCCGTGAAGCGCAGAGCAGTGAACCGATCAACAAAGTTGAAAACTTCCTCTGTCCCTTGCATGTATGTATGTATGTATGTATGTATGTATACACACAGAAGTGTTCAACGACATGTTAGCTACAACATTTATCTCACTGTCTCACACTGAACTTGTACAGCCTGCGGACTTCCCACTTATCCAAATGCGGACTAAAAACACTTCTCTCCCTGCGATACAGGTACATAAGAGTAGTGCAAGGTTTTGGTAAATGGAACAATTTACAGAGTAGATAATGAAAACTTCAGTCCAGTGTGACATACGAGTTTACAACACTTCAGTCCTCATTCACCTTACATGTTTCGATTCAAATGAATCTTCTTCAGGGGCGCACCATTATTTCATTATCTACTCTGTAATTAATAGTGTGAAGGACTAAAATGAGACAAGTTAAATTGGAACAATTTACATTTGCCACGTCATATCTGTTATTCATACAACACCACATCATGCAGTATACAATCACATAGCGACAATATTTGAACTACAAATATAATATATAAATAGTTCTACACTGGTGATACCAGCGTACACACAAAATCGCAATAAGAATTATGCCCCCATCTACACCTAGAACTCTTAAGCTGTCTCGCAAGGACTATCTGACTACATTTTTGCATGCATCCCGCATGTCACTTCCTTTATTTCAGCGCCAGCTTAAGTGCGTGAATTGCGAAGCTCCTCATTATGACATGTCTCCACACTTCCGTTACACTGGATAAAAATGGACATACAGGAGTGATAAGCATAGTACTTAGACCTACACGCAGGATAAAAATACAAACAAATCCATCGCAAGTTACGTCTCCTGCAAGCATCACCAAATAAGCAACACGTATCAGGAGTTACTACATAAACAGATTACTGCACGGGCTCCTTGGCTCTTCTGTCGCGTATGTGAATATCAATCCGACAACAACTCAACAGTCTCACATAGCGACAATGTGTGAAAGTGAGTACCAATAAACATAACCTTCTGTCATGGTTTCAGTTTTTTTTTTTTTGAGATCCCCATTTATTTGCATTCTGTATAAATACATTTAGCAAAGTGTTGTGTTGTGTGAAATGACGTGTGGAGGGGAGCTCATTAGTTCCCCTCCGTATAAGAATAGGTTGGGGCCTGGTGGGAGAAGGGGAGAAACTTAAGCTAAACTTAAAACTAAACTACTAACTAAGAGGTTTCAGTGAAGCTCATTGCGGCAGTGTGAGAGGAAAGCTTATGGTGAGCATCCCTAGGATATACGTTTAATTTTACGGGCGAGAGAACCTCAATGCACAGCTTGGTGTGGCTTCGTTGTCATGTTACCATTATCTGGGAGTACCTGAGGAATAGGAGTTTGGGGACAGCTTAGAATTTTACAGTTAATTCTGACTTGGAGAGGAAACGGGACCTAGTCCAAGAAGAAACATGAACTAGCTGACGACTTACTGGAAGGAAAACGAACAGTTCTGCAACGTGAAGAAGGAATTACAGCAGAGGAAACGGCAGCAGTAACAATGTGGGGGGGGGGAGTAAATGGAATACCAAAGGGGTGGAAGCATAATCAGAGGAACTAGTACGTCTACAAGAAGTAAAGACGGAAGAAGAAAGGATCGATGTAGAAGAGGTCTAAGAACAGAGAAAGAGAAGACAAACAAAGAGGGAATAAAGAAGAAAAAATAAAGAAACAAAAGGAGAGGAAGAAAGGATGAGACGAACGGAAAGATAATTCTTATGCACAAATCCACACATTTGAAGCAATTCATTTCTCATGCCGTGAAGGCATCAGGGCCCGCGTTTGAGAAGATGAAAGGAAGTTTGAGCTGTGACAACTCAACTGAATCCACCGAATAAAAAACATGTTAGCAAGAAAAAGTAAATTGAAGAGTTGCATAAAATTGTTGCAGGTTGACAGCTGTCAAGATTTTGATATGGGGATGCATTCGCAGTCTCTCTGAAGCCTAGAAGAATGGTCATGTCACAGGAGGGTATAAGGACACAGGCGGGTTTGTTAACATCAGGGCGTTATATGAAACTACAGAGGTAGTGAGATGTGGTGCTGAAAGGGATTCTAAAACCCATTCATGCAGTTCTCTTCTTCGGGAACTCAATTCTTTCCAGGATGAGTGACTTGAACTAGAAATTATATTCACACACGCTGTCGCCACCCTGTCCCCTCAGTGTCGTCAAGGGGTGGTCACACAATGAAGAGAGTCTGGACGAGACCGCATACATTCTGTATTGAGGCCACAATCATTCTAATGCAAGTATGAAGAACAAAAACAGTTACTGGCTTCAGACTTTTGAGTCGACATGAGACCTTGCGATGGAGCACGAAACCTGACTCTCGTCGCTCGGAGAATCATTGCAGTTACACGAATATTTTGCCATATCTATCTGAATTTTATCCGAATGTTACGGAGTTCTGAGTTTCTGTTAACGAGACTATGTAAGTGCACTCCATGTATTTTGCAAAATAATTCTTTGCGGCTTTGCATATCCGATTTGGCTTCATTTGAATTTACTGTGGACGGAAATCAACTGTCGCAAGCCAATCACACAGCGTATATCACACTACACTGTCATAAAATAGTTCTTTGTGATTATTAGAGAGAAAACGTTCCAACTAAAAGTTTCATATCATCCTTAGATCTCCATTTCGAGTCACAAGCTTGCCGATTTTTTTTTTTTGCACGGTGGATCTCTTTAACGACAGATCATAAAGTTGGTTTGGGCAGACCTACAGTACAGACATGGTTAAATTATCCTCCAAATTCTAGTGTAAATCAGGGATAACTCACTTACTTACTCATGGACCTGAGCCCTTCTTGAGGAGCCGCCAATTCTGCAGCTACTCAATAATTTCCCAGCATTTTATGGAACCCAGGTTCATGAAAGTGTTCACAAGAGCCTTCCACTTGTCCCTACTGAGACAGATCAATCCAATCCATCCCATTCCATCATATCTCTCTAAGATCCATTTTAATATTGTCCACCCTCCTACGCCTTGGTCTTCCCAGTGGTCTCTTTCCTTTTGGCTTTCCCACCAATATCCTATATGCATTCTTCTTCTCCCCCATTCGTGCTACATGCCCTGGCCACCTCATCCTCTTTGACTTGATCATTCTAATTATACTTGGAGAAAAGTACAAGTTATGAAGCTCCTCATTATGCAGTTTTCTCCAACCTCCTGTCACTTCATCTCTCTTCGGTCCAAATATTCTCCTCAGCACCCTGTTCTCAAACACCCTCAGTCTATGTCCTCCCTTAATGTCAGAGACCAAGTTTCACGCTCATACAGAACCACAGACAAAATTATAGTTTTGTATATTCTAATAACATTCCATTAAAATCCGTTTTGTAGTTTCAGGGATTAAGTTTGGGTGCAGACAGACATGAAGACATTATGCATTCACCTTACACAATCCGTGCAAGGACATATAAGAAAAATTAAGTAGTCCTTGGGTAAGAGGGCTCCTCTTTTCATATAAATGGGCCCTTTACGATTTTTATTCCACCGATGTTTGAGAAGATTAATAGGTTATTAAGACAGATTTTGGTATGTGATACAAACGAAGTCCACACTAAATTGAAAATAATCTTAATTATTTTTAGAAAATTTAATATAACCAATGCAAGGTTACTTCTGGCTCTTCGAAGTGCGAATAGCTTTGGAACAAAGGATGTGTACGTTCAATGTAATGGAATGGACGGAGGACATGTGGGCTACAGGTTTTAATAAGAAAACCTCAAGGTAAGAGAGAACTTGGGAGATCTACGCGCTGGTGGAAACATAACAGTTAAACAGTATCACTGAAGTAGTGAACTGGATTCATCTTGTCTAGCGTGTATCTCGAGCTCTTGTAAAAATAGTAAGGAACCTTCGGTTACGTAAAAAGTGGAGACATTTCTTGACCAACGGAGAACATGTCACTGTGCGAAGGAAGATCATGCTCCAGGGAATCAGCCATTTGGTTAGTCACAGATGGCACATTTGAACATGTTGTCGCGTGTTTGCTAGGCAACGCGACAAGAAACTGTGTGGATTCTCGGATTTGAACGAACGCCTTTATTTGACAGTCACTTTCACACTCGCACTTATAATTATTCTCCACTTATAATGTCCTTTAGACGTTTCTTCTTCAATGTTACAACTGTTCTGTTCTGGTCGGATAAGAACTCTTCTGTTCTAGTTGGATAAGAACTCTTCTGCTCTAGTCGAATAAGAACTCTTCTGTTCTAGTCGGATAAGAACTGTTCTGTTCTAGTTGGATAAGAACTGTTCTGTTCTGGTCGGATAAGAACTGTTCTGTTCTAGTTGGATAAGAACTCTTATGTTCTAGTCGGATAAGAACTGTTCTGTTCTGGTCGGATAAGAACTCTTCTGTTCTAGTTGGATAAGAACTCTTCTGCTCTACTCGAATAAGAACTCTTCTGTTCTAGTCGGATAAGAACTCTTCTGCTCTAGTCAAATATGAACTGTTCTGTTCTGGTCGGATAAGAACTGTTCTGTTCTAGTCGGATAAGAACTCTTCTGTTCTAGGCGGATAAGAACTCTCTCCTGCTAAAGTCGAAACAAATTCTGCTTGTCTCTTGCCGACATTGGACTGTTATAACTTGCACTCGGACTGAATACGGAATACCTTGTCGAAGGGTTAATTCCGCTGGATATTGCTAGCCGTTGTATAGCAACGGATGCGGTCCGATTGTAGCGCTGTAGCGGGAACGCAGCTCGTTACCTAGGATATCAACCCTGATCTCAACCATTCCGGCTCTCTGGCGCCACGCTACAATACGAAAAATTGATAAATATTATCTGTCCCCGAAAACAATCCGAGTTAAATAAATGTCAAGGTCAACGAGTTAGATAATGCCTCAAAGAAAACGTTCGGAAATATACGCATTCTAATTTGCAGCGCGCCTTTCCACAGCTGTTGTACCCATTAAGGGACTAATGAATACCAACCAGTCACCAGTAAGGGCACATTCATATCTTCTGTATACTCCGTTCTCTTACATAGATCTTAACTCAGTTTCATTCTGAACAGACTGTGTGTAGAGACAGACCTGCTTGTATCAAACTTCTCTATACATGCTTATAACTATATTAAAATAAAGACAAAAAAGACGCTGGGAAGGAAAATTATAACCGCAGATCGAGACGAACCCCAAAATCTGTGCCCATCAAATGAAAGTTTAACTGCTTATTACCGACGGAGGACAACGTAGATGCATAGTTCAGATACCGCTACAGTTAAGCAAAGCAGAGTAAGGTACATATTAAACCCTAATTCTATACACAGAAGAGAAGCACACACTGTTATACGTTGGCTCCAACTACAGGCAATTTGGTGTCTAGGGGGCGGGATAATTAGAGCCTATTGAAAGGTACCAAGACCAATCTTCATTTTTTGTTGCATCCTATATATATATATGTGTCCCGGTACTCAGGAAAGAGTCCCTGTTCTTACTCGCACTGCCTTTAAGACAAAGAAACAGAGAAGTCGCGTACAACTACAGCGGTGGATGCTAAAAGTCTGTCCGTAAAGATCAGTTTGAAATCCATCCCCAAAAGTAATCTATTGAAAAGAGATGATGCCATCCTACTCGAAGGTTTCAGCAGACGTTTCGACCCAACGAAGGTATGGGCAAATAAAATTTACACAAAAAAAATACTCTGTACCGACCGAGAGACCGCCGCTTGTCGGCGAAGTTACTGTCAACTTTAGCGGATAGAGGGTGTCGCGTGGTCATCGCAACGAATTCCCACGGCCGTGAATTTCGGTTTTCTAGACCGGATCCCCATTGTCAGCTGCAAATTATATTTAGGCCCCCTACTGTGTGCAGTTCTCATTAAAACTACAGTCTGTACAGACATCCCAAAATGTCAAGTGAAACGCAAAATAATTACTTTCGATTCAATTATGGAATACATTCGAGACCGTAACTACCTGCTTCATGTTAGCTCCTTACGATAAAGGTATCCCTGTAACAGGTCGTGAAGGCCCATGGGGTTGAGACGTCGAAGCTCCCGCATTTTCTAGACAATCGGCTCACAAATGGCGGTAAGGTTTTCAGACTTAGGCGCCGGCAGCTCTTCACCCCAGGAATATTCCTGGTACTCATTTCTGGTAGAGGCTGAGTGGACCCCAGGGCCATAATGAGGCTGGAAGGATTAGGTGAACTGAAAAATCCAATGACTTCATCGAGACTCAAACCCGCGAGCTTCCGGCTTGTAGCACAGTGCCTGAACCAACTACGCTACAGCGTGCCCCTCATGTTAGTTTCTTGGCATATTCTTCGACCTGATGACCGAGGCGACGTGTTCCTTTGAATCGTCGGCTGATTTTCAACGGAGTACATGGCGCTGTATCCCACAAGACAGAGTTCTTCATAACGGCCGCTGTGAGTACCTCAAATCCCACATACTCATAGGCACATGGATTTACTCGTAAGTCTACATATGGGCCGCGCCATAACTCAAGCGGTTAGTCGCTGGCTTCCCACAGCGGGGGCCCGGGTTCGATCCCGGGTCTAGTTAAGTGGGATTTGTGTTAGATAAAGTGGCGCTGGGGCAGGTTTTCTCAGAGTATTTCGGTTACCTCTGCCGATCTTCATTCCACCAATTGCTCCACAATCACCCTCACCTATCATCTGGGACTGGTACAACAGGCCAGAAGTGGCCGCAGTACAAGGGACTTAGTCCCACCCCACTAGCAATAAAAAAGTAGGTCTACATATGAAATGTTATTCTTCACTGCACGAAGTGAATTCTTACAGGAAACGTCATATCCGTCCGCTCGCATGTGGTTAGACAAACAGTTTCAGAGGGCGCCATGTGTGGTCTATGTTCATTATGTCCGGATCAGCTGACTCCCTCTGAAAGTGAGGGGGTGGGGGGACAAACAATTTCAGAGGGCGCCATGTTTGGTCCATGTCCATTATGTCCGGATCAGCTGACTCCCTCTGAAATAAAAGTGAGGGGGTGGGGGACAAACAATTTCAGAGAGCGCCATTACTGTCTGTGTTTGTGTCGTCCGGGCCTGTTGACTTCTCCTGAAATATAGGCGAAAAAAAAAGAATGAGAAAGAAGCGACAAACAGATTCAAAGCGCCAAGTTTGTACTGTCCGGGCCACAGCAGCACTTACTGGTCCCGTAAAGCCATGTGAGTGCCAGTAAAACCGGGTCGACATGCGGGCGGCAGGCCTCTTTACTAAGGCAAACAGCAAACCTACTGACTTCTGCCGCTGGTCACGCAGGATCCACTTTCACTTTTTATTTTACACCGAACGAAAAAAGTAAAGTAGTTTCTTTAACATCTCTGTGTCAAACACAAAGGTTAGGTATACGTGAATGAGATGTGCCGAAGAATACATACACTTGCCCAAGCCGTCTAGCCCATAGCAAATTCTTGTTAGAAGAGTCATGGGAAACCTAGACTAGATAGGGAGATAATATTAAAATGAATAGCTCAGTCGGTATAGCGACTTGGCTAGGGATTGCACGGAGGAGGAGTGAGGACTGGATTCTCTGCAGGGGCAAGAGACCCTTCTCATGTTCATAGCGTTCAGACCGGCTCTGGGGTCCACCCAGTCTCGTATAATTGCGTACCAGGGACTGTTTCCCCAAAAGGTAACACACAGGGTCGTGAAGCTGACCACTCACATCTATCCAATGCCAATTTTAGGAAGAGTGGAGTTATACTTCCACTTCCCCATACGTCATTATGGTGTGATGCTTAATCAACTAAAGCCCAAGTATAGCTTCATTTCTACCTTATCAGAAATGTATTCAGCCAGCTAAATGCGGAGTCCAATGGCGGACGTGTGCGATAACGTTCAGAAAAGTCGTGCGGTTTTACAGACGGGAGTTTCTTCATGAGATGAATAATCACCAAATGATTCTGTATCATTAAATTCTTCAGCGTATGACTGGGCAGTTTGTTACATGTTACTTAATCCGTGGTCTGTAGTCCGCAAGCGAACTATACCGACCGAGCGGCCGCCGCTTGTCGGCGAAGTTAGTGTCAACTTTTGTGGATAGAGGGTGTAGTTGACGTGGAATCGAACTCCGACTATTCAGGCAGTAGCTTGTTAATGGCTGAGTTATTTTGGTTCATAATTTATTAGCAAAAGCTGACTGTTTGTTAATTATACAGACCCTGTTATAACTGATTTTGTTACATAGGTAGCTAATTAGCGAGTAACACAGTTACCTGGGCACTTAGCATTCCGATACGGCAATCAAAGAAGCAGACATGTCCTGAGAGTGGACAGGGCCCAAGGAAACCAAAGGTCTACAGTTTGTCCCGATTTCCCCACATAAACAGAAATTTGAATGAATCGTAAATGTCTTGGGCCTCTAATTTACGTCTACCACGTGACCGGCAACCCTACATACAGAGGCCAATTAACTTGAAGGCAGTAAAAACTAATGATAAAATAACACAAAGAGCCATACGAGTGCCCAGAAGTATTTGCTTGCGGACGTTTACCAGTCTTTCTTGTGTTACCAAAACGCTGCGTTGACAGGTAAAATCAAAACTTCAAACCGTTTCCCTCTCTGAAACTTTACTGGTGAGCTTCGCCTATCCGTACGGACACAAACACTGCACACACTAATCAACCTATTTCCGTGAAACTCGGTATGAAAATCACGCCATTGTCTTGGTTCTAGAGACCTCAGACACTGCATTCCACCCAACTGTCGTTCATCAAAGTGACCGCCGTCTAAACTTGCCCACAGAAATTTAGTATGTATTTTTTATCTACTCTTTTCGACCTACATATCAAATCCGTCATCGTCATCGTCACCATCATCATCAACATCTTCTCCATCTCTTTCTAATATGACTACTACTACTATTATTCGTACATATCGTAGTCCTCCATTATCAACTGAACTCCGTGGCTTCAGACCGCAAGCGAAATATACCGACCGAGCTGCCGCCACTTGTCGGCGAAGTTAGTGCCAACTTTAGCGGATAGAGGGTGTCGCGTTTTCACCGCAACGGATTCCCACGGCCGTTAATCCCGGATCCCCATTATCAGCTGCAAATTATATTTAGACCACCTACTGTGTGCAGTTCTCATTAAAACTACAGTCTGTACAGACATCCCAAAATGTCAAGACCACTTCCGTCAACACTCTAAAATTTTTTCTTTCGCAAATCAACACTCAACGGTACGCAGCCAGTGCAGTTGAACACATGTTGTTAAATAAATGGACAGGTGCAGTTGAACACATGTTGAATAAATGGACAGTCAATCATTTATGCCTTTTAACACCATTTTTCCTGGTGCACTACAATGAGATGTTCTCTTCGGGGTACGATCACACCTCCGTCATTTACTTCTGAAGTCTGAAATTCTTTCTGTACTATTCTACCTACCTGTCTGGCCGTCTGTCTGCCCATTTATCTATCTGTCTGTCTATCCTTGTTACCGACCGAGCGGCCGCGGAGATCCGTGAAACGGGTGCATAGGACATCCGTGAAACGATTCGTTTCACTCCAGTTTTTTAGTGTTGGATAGTCGGTAGAACTCCTTGGACGGGGGATCAGGTACGAAAGGAATGTACAAAGAAGCATTTGAAATTAATGAATGGAATGGCCATGAGTCCGCTCCAATGGCAACCCAGTGTGTTCTACGTGAGGGGAGCAGGAGCTGGAGCGATATACACGTACTGTAAGAAGCTTACTTGGGACTGTGTGAAAATCGGCCGCTAATTTTGCTCCACTTTTAACAAAACTGAATTATGACGACAATTTTCTGTATAACTCGCCAATACAAAGTCTTACGAGAATTCATCGAGTGGCAGTCCAATTGTTCCATGTGGACGGACGGATAAAAGTGAGAGAGACTGACTGACAGACAGACATCTCAAAGTTTACAGATGCTTGTTGCAATTCTTGGGAACGCGGGTTAGTGTTGTTAGAAAGTACCAAAGAAATCAATTATCAATATTCATTTCTCTACGCCACATACCGACTTTCTGAAACACCCGGTTATATGGTTCGACACATAATGGGTACCATCATCAGGCCATTATATAAAGTGAAACTTGAAGTATATATTATTATGCATGCACGTATAATGCTGTGCAATGACAGAAAGTCAGTTTTAAGAGTACAATGACATCTACAAATTTATGCAACATATACACAGCAAAGTTAATCTTTAATGGCTGATACAGTATTGTTATACATGTGAATTAGCGATCAAACTTTCTTATTGATTTTGTTAATCAGACTTGATGACATTTCTTGAGTGCTGGTTGCTATATATAGAAGTTCAACAAAAAAGATATAACATATGGTATTATATACCTGCTGTATATTGTGTATATTACATATTTGGCGTATTTGCTCAAAGCAAGAAATAAGAAGGCACAGAAACAGCCGTTGCTAGGTAAAGGCCCGTAGACATGCAGAAGAGGACCGCGTCAAGTACGCTGTGACCTCACGCAACAACACTAACGGGAACAGCTCGGAAACGTAAATCTAGTGTTAATAGAAAATAGCAAAGATACTAATTGCTGGGTATATAAAAGCAGTGCTTATTACTAAGCAATACAGCCCAGTGAAAGCACAGACAACGTCAAGGAACTGTATGGCGAATGCACGGTACTACTACTGCAGACTGCTAAGAATGCAGGAGAAGTAGTCATTACAGTGTACCAAGGCAAATAAGCCAGGGAAAGCATCAGCAACTACTTTTGTTAGACAATGCATACACGTACCAAGCAAATCAAACCTGGCAAAGATATCAGAAACTATTTGAAACTCAACTTGTTGTGCTCGTACGCGAGTGCCAAATAAAACATTTTGAATGGCATCTGATGTAGGAAGTTGGTTCCGGACGTTGATTGAGGCTAATGAAGGACCGGCAGGTGGCAGCACAGGCGTCAGGGCGACTCGGTTCGGCTTGCGCTCGTCAGCTGTCGGCGCATGTCAAACTTTCTGCCTCTCTTACTGAGGGATTTCAGAGTTTGCGATGATTCCTTGCTTACGGCTATGCCCTACATTGGCAACTGTATCACTCACGGTATATACTGCAAAAATATTAACAGTTTTCTTTTAACTTCCAAGTGTCCAGTGACGTGGCAAAACAGGGCTGAACAAAAACTGATTCGGATATACTTAAATTTAAGACATGATACACGCGTACACTCACAGACTATGAGTATGACGCAAACACTTGCAGAACGAATCCTTGTTATTCGCGTTTGTCACCTAAAGAAAAAACAAAAATATTATGTTCATTTTGGCAGCATTTCGCACCACAGTGTTTCACAAGTTTATTATGATATGGTACAGTGCTATGTGTGTGTTATTTCTTGCTTCAGCCACTTGGGCGCATATTCTGTCTGTTGGTACAAGAAAAACTAACTTCAATGAGAACACTCACTCCTGAGAAGCTAACTGTCGCTCTGACAATCTGCACAAGCTATCACATTATGTTCCTCCATAAAAGTTATCCTTAATAAACGCAGCAATTTTCATGTTATATATAAAGTTCGTAAGTTATTGTTATGTTCTGTGGTCTGGCCTGGCACAGGTAACTCCGAGGAGTGACTGAGACGTCTGCGAGTGAAGCGCTGAGGATAATAATGACAACTAATAAATATGAACTAACATATCTTAGGATTTAATACGAAGACTTTTCTATATCGGTGTAGTTAAGTCATTAAAATGACTGTCCAAGGGCTGAGAGATTACCGATAGGGTAAGGAGATTTTCTTTTTTCTACTCCATTCGACAGGCTGTGGGGCCCACCTTGCCTTCTATTGAGTCTGGGAGTAGAGGACAGGAGACCAATACTATTTAGCTAGTTCCACTGTTACGAATGCATGGAGTTTTACTTCTACGTCCCTATAAATCTTTATTGTGTAGTGCTTATGCACGGGGAGTAGCGCCTACCAAAATCTTTGCTAAGGATTCTGAGTAGTAATGCTCGTACATGACTTGAAGCCTTCTAGCGCGACAGGCCGTGCCGGTGCGCAGTTCATGTCCGGCATTTCTGAGACTGCGTCTGTCTCCGTCATCAGCGGTTGCGTTGCATTCCCACGCGAGGATAACTGATGAGCCATTTCAAGGAAATAGCGGCTCCGGTATAGACAACCGAGATTAACGGCCGTGGGGATTCATTGCGCTGACCATGCGACACCCTCTATCCGCAAAAGTTGACACTAACTTCGCCGACAAGCGGCCGTCGCTCGGTCGGTATAGTTCGCTAGCGGACTACAGACCATGGAGTTTGTATTTATATGCAGAGCTGCAGACCGTCCCAGCCCGGACGACGCGGGGAAGGAGGGGAGAGAGAAGGCTGTATGAACGTATAGCAAAAGTGAAGTGAGTGACAATTCACTGCAGCGGAAGAAAGTCCCCAGGCTTTGCCTGCTCGTCCTTCTAATAAAAGCAGGACGAAAGTGAAGGCGTTTGGATAGTTAAAAGTAGCGGCTTAAGGCAGGGGACATAGAGTTTTGTTTTTCTAAATTACTGTTCAATTGCATAGTTTGAAAAGAAAAACATTTGGTGGAATTTAAACCGGGAGGGCTGCATGAGAAGCAATTTGAAACTTGGGAATTATGTCAGTATGAAGGCAGAGGAAAATCTGACAAGATGGCCGTTCGCAGCGCCCTACAGACCGCGTACTTACTTCAAGTCGAAGGCCGCGCCATAGCTCAAGCGGTTACTCGCTGGTTTCTCATCGCGGCGGCCCGGGTTCGATCCTGGGTCTGGTCAAGTGAGATTTTTGGTGGGCAAAGTGGCACTGGGGTAGGTTTTCTCCGAGTACTTCGGTTTCCCCTGCCAATCTTCATTCCAACAACTGCTCCACAATCACCCTCACCTATCATCTGGGGCTGGTACAATAGGCCAGAAGTGGCCGCAGTACAAGGGACCCCACTAGCAATAAAAAAACTTCAACTCAGCATTCAGACAGACAATAGTAAATGGAAGTTCCCTAACGTTGCTACAATGATAATGGGAACAGTAGGACTGTCATCCGAATTCAAGTTTCTAGTCACTGGTCTTTCCTTACGGCGTTTTTTAAAGTCATCTCGAGTTTTATTATATTTGTAGCTGGGTAACATGAATGTCTTTTAGAAAGAATTGTGTATCTCTGTCAAAGCTGTCGGGGAGCGGCCTGGTGCAAGCAGCATCAACTTCACGTTTACACAGCTAATCATTAAAAGATAGGATTTCACTGCGCTCAAACAATGTCTGCAGTGTACGATTCTGCAGTGGAAGAAGCTAGGCATGTTTGATCGTCCTGACGACTAGGACTTACTTCATTTTCATCTTCTTTTACTTCTCCTGCATCTTCTCCTTGTTGTACCTACATTTAGATGCGCAGAGAGAAATGTCTATAGTTAGACTCTGCGGTGGTTTATTCTCGGATTAGTGCGTGCGGCACTTTAAGCTTGTCACGGTGCATAAAAACGTTTTCTATCAAACGGCTGGATTTTATTTGCTTCCCTGTAAAAATACGAAATATTTAAACTGATGAGCTTCCTCGTTTTCAAAACGTAGCTTTCCCAATGAGAGGCAGCCACGGGATGGGCTCTCACCTTCAGCAACCCCATCCAGTGCAGTGGCACAACCCGTGCCTTGTCCACACAGCAGAATAAACAACTATATTGCCATTGGCAATTGCAGTGGTGGTCGTGGAGGTAGAAATCGAATTTCTAAACTTAATAAGAGGCCTAGTATGAGACCCAGGCCAAAATGGGAGGGTAATATTAAAATGGATCTTGGGGATATAGTATAGAAAGTGAAACTGAGTATCGGATTAAACTAGCTTGCATTATGGCTCAATGTTAGGCTTTGTGGCGTTGTAACGGAAGTCCGGTTTCTTTACTGAACAGTTGAGTGACAAGATCGGCAAGCGAGAAGAGTTCTGTCACCTGCAAGGGCTGCACAAGGCCGAGTGAGAGGACCATGGCTTGAGGGGACAGCGAGACTTCAGCCTGGATGGACAGACCGACATTTGAACCCGTGACACCCAGTACGAAGTAAGGCCGTCATCTTCTACACGTGACGTTCGATTTCACCTGTTTCTTTATTTTGACAATGGCCATCGTAGGCATAACTCGGTCGTCCAGAGCGTAGCCGGCCACTTTAATAATTAACCCATCATGGTGCCATATAAGTGTTACAACATATTTTAGTTTTATCGCTAGAAGTCAAGCATTTGTAATTAGTGCCTTAGTCACCGATTTGTCCTCATCACGAAGAAGTGTTCCTCCCACATGTGTCACTCAGCAAGCCGTCCTGACAGGCCTGCAACCCACGGTTCCACCTGTCGCCTGCAGAGAAGTGCGGACAGTAATTGAACGGCTCTGCTTCAACAAGGGCGACAGTCCAAGAAGTAGCGATTTATTTGCAACCAAAAATAAATGAACGCGACATACAGCACTACGGCATTTTGTACAAATGAGGTGGCACCACTGGACGGGCACCCTGACCGCGGATACTCTGTGAAGCCTACCGCACACATGGAAATGATTTATAATCATTAAATTAGAGAGCAGGAAAGAGATTGTTAAGAATCAGACAACCAAGTGACTGCTAACACATAGGCCTAGAGAAACACACCAGCATCATTAAACTATGCAGATCATTGTGTGGAATGGAGACCGCTGTCACCACGGTGAGGCGCATGTTCGTGTTGCGGCTGGACGTGATGGCTACAGAAATGGAGAGCGGCTGTCAAAATTCTCAATGAAGAGTCGCGGACTGCTTACAAGGAGTGATTCTTCAGCTTCGGCCACCATTAGGCAAAGTGTTTCCATTATGAGGCAACGAAATTATAAACACGCAACATTAGGACGAATGTTTATATCTCCTTGCCAGGGAAAAGTCAGCACCAATGAACTCGCTGGGTAGGAACCACGTGAGTTGTGTTTTCTGTGCGGTCGGCGCTACGCAACAATAGAGGCCGTGAATCTCAAAGACCATCTTCGCTAGCAGTCAGTCAGTTGTCGGTAGGATATAGCCACGGAAAGTTCGTCGTACAAGAAGAATAATAAGTCGGCCTGTCAAGACGTGGCGTGTGATTAGATGATACAGTCACAGTGAGACTGTTAATTCCGTTACTAGGAGACGACTAGTGAAGGCTGAGGACCTTAGTGTTTGTGCAACGGTGAACTGTAATTTGAGGAAATCAACAACAGCGCTGTATTTAAATGTGATTAAGGGAGATTGTAACCGAAGTGCCAATAAATCCAATCATCCGAAATAGAATCCGTTATTTTCGTCACGCGTACCACCCTACACGTGGCAGTACCGTGATGGTGTAGAATATCGGCATGGAGATTTCCACTGATTTACACGTTTTCATCCATCCTGAATACGAAGAAATGTTTCTTGACATGCCGCATGTCTGTCCCTAGGTCTATGCATACGTATTATGTATGGGTACATGGATGGAGGTGCACTTGAGAAGTGCGTTGATGGTTGAACACGCATTTTATTCAACAGTGTGTCCGACACAGGTCAGTATTTGGTGAATATGAACATTCTAACTCCAGAAACAGTGAACCTTCAATGATCTCCAATATACAAAATAACAATTTTAGTTAAATCTCAGTAATTCATGGAGGAACCTATCTACCAACATAACTGCATACAGGGTGCCTTGAGGAAAATAACGGTATCGGTATGCGTATTAGGAGCCCACATATCATGTCCATTGTTTTGAAACGGGTTTTATCAGCCAGATGGGTTTCACTGTTGATCTGTTGAGCAACCGTCCACGTTGTTTCTAAGGTGACGCAGTCAAGGTCACAGATTTCTGTCAAAAACTATTAGGTCTAAGGACAGTATGACTACAATGCATAGCAAAAGGAAATGTGTTCATTTCACAGCATATGAAAAGTTCCAAAATTGTATAACATGTTTGTGAGACTTGATTTTCTACTGCCTGCGAGTATCAGCATTAAGCATCTACCAAACTACACGGCGTCACATCCCAAGATACAGTAATCTTCAACTTCATAACATCTTAATCTCATTTGCACCTACTTGTTATGTTCACGAGGGTGCTGTCACAAAGACAGGGTCCACTGGTTGGCTATACTCACCTGAAACAATAGGAAAACACCTGCATCAGTGCATGAACCACAAGAACTTTTACAGAGAGCAATGTTTGCTTTCCTTTGTTTCTACACAACTGATGATTTAAAATCTTGAAATACAACAAATGCGAATTGTTTATAATTTCTAAACGTGGTCGCAGAGGTTACAGCCAGTACTCTCCACGCTGCAGACAAGAACTCACACTCTTCTCTCGTGACTGGTTCGGTGGGCGACATTATCAGGTAAACATAACATCTACTGCCGCCTGAAGACAGTTCAGACGGTCCACTTGCAAGCTGCAAACAATGGAAAGCGTAAGTTGCCAAGGAAAATGAGAAATGAAATAATTTTTAAGACGACATGACATAACGACAGCAGAGTGTGCACTCACGCAGAGGTCCAGAGTAGGCACAGTTTACATACACATTCGTTGCGGTTCTGTACATGTCTCTAGACATGTCCAGCTATTCCAGATGCAACCATCCCATTGTTACAAAGCTAATCATAAGGCATTTCTAAATCATAAACCACATGTTCTTGTATTCACTTAAGATAAGCATAAAAACGGTAAAGTTGTCCCTGTAACAGGCTGTGAAGGCCCATAGATTTGCGAGACGTTGAGGCTCCCACATTTTCTTTAGACAATCGGCTCACAGATGGGGGTAAATTTGTCAGCCTTATGCGCCGGCCGCCCTTTAACCCCCAAGAAGATTCCTGGTACTCATTTCTGTTAGAGGCTGAGTGGATCTCACGGCCAAAGTAGGGCTCGAAGATTAGGTAAATTGAAAACAGAAATCCACCTCTTCGGGACTCGAACCCGCGACCTTCCGGCTTGTAGCATAAGTGACTCAACCAACTACGCTACCGTGTGCCCCTCTTAAGATAAGTATAACTTATAACACCGATACGTAACAAATTTTCGTACGTTAATTGTTTTTGGAACATTTATAAATTTCCTAAAAATGACACTGAGGTAGATTTTCTCTGAGAACTCGGTTCCTCTTGCCCAATTCTCATTTCACTAACTGCTCCATATTCATTAATGAACCTATAATCGACGTTATATAGTGCTGATACTGATAAACAATAAAACAAATTCCGTGGCCTAAAGTCTGCAAGCGCACTATACCGACCGAGCGACCGCAGCTTGTCGGCAAAGTTAGTGCCAACTTTTGCGGATAGAGGATCTCGCGTGATCAGCGCAACGAATCCCCACGGCCGTTAATTTCGGTTTTCTAGGCCGGAGTCGCTGTTTCTTTCAAACAGCTCCTCAATTATGAGGCTGAGTGGACCCCGTTCCAGACCCACTACTTCTCAGAAAATCTCGTAGCGCCGGAAATGGAACACGGGACCTCTGGATCTGTAGCCAGGAACTCTGACCACTAGACTACAGAAGCTGATACTGATAGTGTCGTCAAATAAACAACTAAAAAGACATGACACTAACTCAGATTATATAGCGCCCTGATTGGATGAGAGTGAATAATAAATTTTAAAGAAAGAAGGAAGTGGTCGTGGTCTAATTTATAGTAATATCCGAACATTTCTTTGTAGGACCTGAGGAAAATCAAGAAAACCTCCATCAGGATAATCGGTGTTCCAAATGGAGAGATTCTGAACGAGTAAAAGCCAGAGACGTAGCTGCTCGGTAAGATTTTGGGTGGAACCGCAATATCAAATTTGATAGAAATCGTTCCATCTTTCAAAGCCAGTCCAAGCAGATTATGTCTGGGAATTAGAAGCATCGCTGGTGATACAAATATCAGAACCAACAAAATAAAATGATGCGACTCAAATCATCATACACGACTATGAATGGCGAGACACGATCTCCTAATTATGTGTACCTACGTGTCACCAGTTTCTTGTAAGGGAACGAGATATCTCACATTTATTCTCATTAAATTTCGGGGGCCAACACAGAGACATCCCAAGTTAAGTCAAGTGGAAGGTACGCGTACCTCTATTCTCCAGCGTTCATTTAATGGGGGGATATAAAGAAAGCGGGGAACAACAAAAGAACTCGAAGAAGTTCAACGTAAGGCCGACTCGGGGACGCATTCCACTGCCAATAACCATTTTTCTCTGACCAACAGCCCCTGTTTCACTTGAGCAGGCAAACCCGCTTGACCTCTCTCACTTCGCATGCCCTTAGAATATCTTCTGCTCTCTCGAACCGCACGAAAGGAGAGACATGTACACGTGTTTCTGTTTTGGGTCCATAAGAAGACACAAAAATCCCAAGGAACTACTGTGACGTCAGTTAGGGCACGGAAGGAATGAGAGGTTCGGAGTTTAATCTTTCATATCGATAGTGAAAGGGGGCACGCGGTACCGCAGTCGGTTGAAGCGCTATGTTACAAGACGGAAGGTCGCGGGATCGAATCCCGATGAGGTGGACATTTTCAATTTACCTAATCCTTCCAGTCGCATTATGGACCTGAAGTCGACTCAGCCTCTAACAGAAATGAGTACCGGGAATCTTCCTGGGGGATAAAGGGCAAACGGCGCGCAAGGCCGACAAACTCACCGCCATCTGTGAGACGATCGTGTAGAGAAAATGTGGGAGCCTCGACGTCTCACAACCCTATGGCCCTCCACGGCCCGTTACAGGGAGAGCTTTTAATCGTTTCTTGCATCCTGTTGTGTGTTTAATCGATAGTAGAGTGAATTTACCGACTACACAACACGTTTTTATTATCACATATCACTACATGTTTCGACCTCAAGAGGTCATCCTCAGGTGTATGAACACGGCTGTATAATTACACGCGGTCACATTCACTTTTCACTCATTCGACCTTGTATCTTATCCAGACTTCGCTCACTAATATATCGAGTTCGTTTTATAAAACACAGGTTAAAATTATTATTATTATTCTAATTTAATTGTTAAAAGTTCGTGAATCGAAGTTCAGTTCAAGTCACTGATTACACTTTCACTTGTTTCAGTCTCATTTTTTACTTACGCTCACAACTGTGTCTAGTTCTTTTTTTTTCCCTTGGCACTACAGCCCC
>NW_019733838.1:1177048-1258140 GCF_002891405.2 Cryptotermes secundus | reverse complement strand
TTTGGGGCACTGCAAGCAGTAATACTTTCACAATCAGTGAAGTGGCTCTGCGCATTTGGGGCACTGCAAGCAGTAATACTTTCACAATCAGTGAAGTGGCTCTGCGCATTTGGGGCACTGCAAGCAGTAATACTTTCACAATCAGTGAAGTGGCTCTGCGCGTTTGGGGCACTGCAAGCAGTAATACTTTCACAATCAGTGAAGTGGCTCTGCGCGTTTGGGGCACTGCAAGCAGTAATACTCTCACAATCAGTGAAGTGGCCCTGCGCGTTTGGGGCACTGCAAGCAGTAATACTCTCACAATCAGTGAAGAGGCCCTGCGCGTTTGGGGCACTGCAAGCAGTAATACTCTCACAATCAGTGAAGAGGCCCTGCGCGTTTGGGGCACTGCAAGCAGTAATACTCTCACAATCAGTGAAGAGGCCCTGCGCGTTTGGGGCACTGCAAGCAGTAATACTCTCACAATCAACAGGATAGGCCTTTTTAAATGTGTTACTTTATTAAACCTTCGACAAAAAAAAACATAGTAATACAAGTGAATAAATAAAACAGATAATGTTTAGTGTTCCAGAGTTTTATCATAAATCCTCTGTTCACTTCAGAACCAAAAGAAAAACAAGATAAAAAGGAAACAAGATGCACAAACAGACATACAAGAGAAGGAGAAATAAAGATTTAGTGCTGAAGGGAACAGTAACGCAACGGATAATTATTTTTAGCAAATGCTTCTTTCTATTAATTTTCTAAAGCTACCTCTGTAAGAGGCCGTGAAGGTCAATAGGGTTGTGAAACGTCGAGGATCCCACAGTTTCTATAGACAATCGGCTCACAGATAGCGGGAAAGTTGTCAGCCTTACGCGCCGGCCGCCCTTTACTTCCCAGGAAAATTCCTGGTACGCATTTCTGTTAGAGGCTGAGTCGACCCCCAGGCCCTCAGTGCGACTGGAAGGATTAGGTGAATTGAAAAAGATCTACCTCGTCGGACACGAACCAGCGATCTTCCGGCTTGTAGCATAGTGCTTAAACCAACTACGATACCGTGTGGTGCCCCGAGGCTTTATATTATGTTAAAATATAATGTGGGCCTATGCCTTGACGCTGATGATACTATTGCACTGGCTGGACCCTTTTGTTACTCTATTTGCCATATATCTCAGCTGTAATAGTTACACTTAAGAGACCGAAACATTAATAAAATAGCCTCTGACTGCGAACAGAGTCCTTTATACGTAAACGGAAGGGCGAACTCCTGCCTCTCTTACTGTGGGGAACGGAAGAAAAGAAATAAGAGAAAAAAGAAACTAAACAAAAGGAGGGGATTCAAACAGTTTTATTTTCGAACGTCCTTGTTGTTAACATTACGTCCTTGAAAAAAAAACAAGAAAGGAACGGTGATCCTCAAGGAAGCACAAATGATTTCCAAATATGTTCTTTGCCCTCTTCGTGTCTTAGTGACACTCGTCTATTCCTGAGAAGAAGACTGTTTCACTCGTGATTTGGATCCTCGGTGAAGTAAACTTTATTCTAGCACGTAAGACCTGGAGCATTCATGGTGAATACATGCACTAACAAGTTACATACCAACGGCTTTCGCTTGTTTCCCACATCGTCCCAGATGATGAAGACAGAGTAAAAAGTAACTAAATTAAAGCTATCCCTGCAACCCACATTTTCTACACAATCGGCTCTAAAATGGCGGTAAGGCAGTCAGCCCTATGCGCTGGCCACCCTTTACCCCCAAGAATATTCCTGGTACTCATTTCTGTTAGAGGCCGAATAGACCCCAGGGCCATAGTGCTGCTGGAAGGATTAGGTCAATTGATAAAAATCCATCTCATCGGCATTCGATCCTGCGGCCTTCCGGCTTGTAACACAGTGCCTCAACCAACTACGCTACCGCGTGCCCCCCGAAATGAAGTGCCAACAGCACGTGGTGTTCCCAACCGGTCATCCATCCAAGCACAAACCACGCCTAATGTTGCTTAACTTCTGTGATCGGACGAGAACCGGCGTTTTCAACATGGAAAGACAATATGATGAAGGTGTATGGTGGGAGAGTGGAGGTTTAGCTCCAACATTCCTGGTATCGGTACTATTTAAAAGTAAATGATTAGGTTTACATCCCGGCCGCTTTACCCCCGGTACCCATTGGATAGGAGGTTGGGTGGACCCCAGAGCCGGTCTGGAAGCTGTAGAGATGAGAAAAATCTCTTGCCTCTGCCGGGAATTAAACCCCAGACGTCCAGTCCATAGGATGACTGAGCTATCGTGGCTTCTACATCCTGCATAGTCTGAAACTACGTTAAACACATCGGAAAATGCTTCACGGTTCCCGGACTTGAGAGGTATATCTGATTTCACGTAAGCCTATTATATTTTTGCACGACAAGGCATTTCGAAGTTGTCTTCTGTCGTTTGTCGACTTTTAAATTGGCAGAAAGACATCGTTGTTTCCGAGTAACCTGCTACCTCCATCTTCAGTGGAGAAAAGTGTCTTGTCTTCTCCTCTAGCCTAAATATGGAGGCAGTAGGTTCCTCCGGAATGCTATTTTTCTACAAAACTAAGAGGTGGTACACCTCAGAAGACAGAAACATTCATAAAAATTCATTTGTGTATCTCAGATCTCACATGATAAAAAGTTCGGTACAGGCGTCATGTAAAACGACTGTTAGATATGACCAGCACACAACAGAAGTAAATACCAGCACACAAGAAATGATTATCAAGGATTTCTAATATTAAATTTCACCTAAAGCCGTCAGTAGTGTTGGAGATCCAGCAGTACAACGCACGCAGCCACAAGAGGACACATCATAAGACGCAGTACACACAAAATATAGGAAGAACGACTCCCATAGAGGAAGATTGATATAGTACGCGAGTTTGAAATACGACGTATAAGATGATAAATCTTAACAAAATTTTAATATATAAATTTTATTACAGTACATGACGAATATACATTTCAAATCATTTTATAAACGACACATGATGGCGAGCAGTGTAATAGTTTAACGTAAATAACACACCTGAGGATGGCACAGTGATGCCGAAACATGTAGTGAAGTGACAAGTGAGGTTGTGTGCACTAGAAGACGGTCAATACATACACATCATGGAGATAAAACATTCAAACTTTCCCAAGTCATAATTCAGAATCACACTATTTGGCGTTCTTTGTCCTACGCAGTTGAGAAAGTGTCGTAAAAAGCCCAATTCTCAATGGGCCTGAGAGGAAAACGCTGCGAGGAGCATGCGTGTAACGCGACCAGCTTGCTGTAGTAGCGTGAGGCTTTTGTCCACGTTACTGTGAGTCATTTCCTGAGCCCCGATGATAAACGGGCCGCAGTATATTCCTTCAGCTGTCAATTCCCCTTCATTATCCTCCTCTGATGACCTGCTTCTGTCTGTCCTTGTCTGCTGGTTGCATGTGTCTCGCACATTAGGCGCCCCACCGTAAGGCTGGGCGCCCATAAATAGTATCCATGAAAAACCCATTGGCTACTGGGACCTTCCTCTCTTTGTCTCGATTCAAATTAAATTATATTATACTGCATTGTATATAGGCCCCACGAAACTAACCCCAACATAATGACAACACAATATTTTATTTAATGACTGAAGCGAACCTCAACATCTCACAACCCTCTGGGCCTCCACGGTCTGTTACAGGGATACCTTTAGCCTTTTTACCTTCTAGAACACCCTCTTATAGCACAAAAATGGATATTTATACTGTGGGTTACATATTACTGAGCCAGATTATTTTGGGGTTCAATTTCGGCAACAAATCTCAATTACAGTTATATTGACTGTAACTCTGCACTATACAATCTTATAAACTAAAACGAACTTGGTTACAGCGACCCCGTTTGTAGCGACTGCAAAGTCTTACCTCGAGTGCTACTAACCAATTCAACATGGCCACGCCATAGCTCAAGCGGTTAGTCGCTGGCTTCCCACCGCGTCGGCCCGGGCTCGATCCCGGGTCTGGTCAAGTGGAATTTGTGGTGGACAAAGTGGCGCTGGGGCAGGTTTTCTCCGAGTACTTCGGTTTCCTATGCCAATCTTCATTCCACCCATTGTTCTACAATCACCCGCACCTATCATCTGTCGTATACCACAATGACAGAGTGGATACTTGTACCTGTGGGTTGGTCTGGACGGAGTCGGTTGAGCGGCTAACGTCGTCCGTCGTTGGTGAGATGAACTGCTGGAAGATGCTAAGATGCTAAGCATTCTGCGGCTGGTACAATAGGCCAGAAGCATGCACTGGAGACATCCAACTGAAAATTTTAATCGATTAATCGAACTTATCCTAAGATGCGAGTTCAGTGAAAACTAACGAACCTGCAAGTACTTCCTTTATGAAAGCACCAATGCCAAATTTCAAAATCATAACCTCAAAGATTAGCACAACAACTATTTTTGTACCTTTAACACAAAATTACTTGCGAAATTTCTAGCCCGTTTATTGAACATGTCCATTCCCCCGTAGGATGTTCAATCACAGAGCCAGACACTTGGCTTGAGTGGTACCACATCATTAACACATTTATGCCTTTAACAAAAGGCATGAAATGGTGTTTTTGTTACTTCCGCGTCAGAAGTTTGCACGATAGACAGAAAGATTTCTTATCGGTTTAACTATTGTCGCTTACGATATTATATTGCATAGCCCTGTGACTGCTGTATTCGCTATAAGAGTGATTAATGCAATTCGTAACTTTGTTGTGAAATTCTATCACTCCAAAATATTCAAATGGGAACTGGCATCATCCAATCGAGTTGCTTACTAAATTACGACGCTTGTCACATAACTTGCTCCTGTAAACCACGCAATGGCGTGATTTGTAACTGACGACCCTCTTTGTCTACTATACTGCGCCACGAAACATTTGATTTGGTGCCGAATGAAACATCAGTTGAAACATGAGTACTTACGCCATTAGCGGATACACAATAATACAGCAGTATTCGGCTACTGTATTCATGCAATGTATTGTTTCATTTTTACTGCAAAAGGACAAGTCGAGGCAATGTTTATTGATTGTCTTAATTTGGCAAGATTTATTAACTTTGCCCTGCTGTACATTTGCAAGAAATAAATTAGCCACTTCGGTTTCTGTCTTTCGACCCGAAATGAATTGCGACTGAGGGGTTCTGACGGCGAGACAACCGTGGAGTTTTGCAATGACCCACATTTCGATGGGACTGGACTCCATGGGCTAGTGAGTCATGCCCTTCATGCGTTCTTCTCGTCTGTCTTTCAGGTTCAAGATATGACACGCACTGTTAGAATTCGTAATCCAGAATAAAACACTAAAACAACAGTGTTAATGTTTTCTGTATTTAGGCATCCTGTTGCAAGCCATATTAAAATGTCTATGTATAACACAGTCCGTCAATAATGCAACACATTGTTCCTTTTTCTTCAACTTACACTTTTAACAAAACATGTTTCAGCCCTAGATGGCCATTTTCAGGTGTCTTAATATATTAAAACTGCTACACTGCATAACATGCGCTAAAATCACACGCTGTAGTTCACTTAATAAAATAAAATACATCCATTAAAATTTTCATTATTTTTGTGAAATTCCATCCCACCCCACAAGGGGTGTCGTCCACTTGTTTAGAACTATGTGTTTCTCTCCATGTGTGTTGTAGCAGCTTGTTTCTATGTTCGTTATCCCGTTGTTCTGTTGCACTAGTGACAACACCACACGCTGCTAGAGGGAACAACGCACAAACAAGGGGTATGTTACAGATATTAAGACACCTGAAAATGGCCATCTAGGGCCGAAACATGTTGTGTTAAAAGTGTAAGTTGAAGAAAACGGTACAATTTTTTTAAATTATTGATGGACTGTGTTATCCATAGACGTTTTAATGTTTTCTGTTGTATCATCTACTCTTCCTCTTTCTTCCTTCTTTCCTTATCTTCCTACGTTCTCTTCCTTTTTCATTTCTCCCGAATTCTTATCCTCCATTCTCTTTCTCCTATTCATCGTCATACTTTCTGCAGCTTGAGGGACCTTCATTTCACTAAGACGTGATGAGACATAAATACTGTTCCAATCCTAGCAACTGTGTTCTCTGTGTTTGAAAGAGCTAAGGAAATATTTCATATCAGAACTCAATCTTCATTCTGTTTTCACCTTTCTCTTCAGGCAATGGGCGTAGGTCAAAGGTCGTCTTCTCAACAGGTTCAGTGCTGACCTTCCATAAATAACGTAATTGAAATTCTTTATGTGATTTCAGAGATGCAACATGTTTACTGAACGAGACATAGAAAGCAGAACTTACCTTTCTAGCAGGTTCCTGCTTCATGTCTCATGCAGAGGAATGCACAGAGCAACATCTCTACTATCGTAAAATGTGAGGTCCTAACGGAAATGATTAGGGCTGTTATGTCGTGAGGTCCAGCAGAGTTTCACTGATGTTTAGGACTCCGTTTTCAGCATCGGGAAATAAACCAAATAATCTCCGCAAGCGAAATATACCGACCGAGTTAGTGCCAACTTTAGCGGATAGAGGGTGTAACGTGGTCAGTAAGCAAAAAAGCAATAAGTAAAGTAGGCTATGTGGCTTTCCCCTAGGCATATTCTCCAATATGAAGTTGGAAGAAATACAATCCTCAGATATTTAAATATACCTCGACTTGACTACACGAAGTAAAATCACAGAAACTAGACCCATCTTTGACATCCCTTCTTCCATTTGCTTTTATTCATAATGTTTTGAACAGCAACGACACAAACGTATCATTTTAAGTAAACTGCATGATTATTTGATACAATAATACACACTCGTGACACGTTTGTTTCCTCAAAACACAACAATGGCGACTAATCACAAAGATGCTGGAACTGCAGGCTACGGGTAAGCGAAAGTTGCTTCTGTGCTTAATTGGTTAAGCACCATGCCATTGAGACATAGGGGGAAGTAGAGGTATAGCTCCGCCGGCCAGAGTGACCGAGCGGTCTAAGGCATGAATCGAGCACTGGGACTGTGGGTTCGAAACTAACTCGAGGCATGGATGTCTATGTGCGTTTATTCTGTCTGTAGGTAGCGGCCTTGCGACGGGCTGCTCCCCGTTCAAGGAGTCCTACCGATATTAAGATTTAAGAAGCTGGAAAAGAGGCCAGGGTCTACAAGGGCTGTAGAGCTATATAGATAGGGGTACAGAACCGCCTTTATTTACCTCGTCTTCATGCCTCTCCCGCGTTACCCCCGGTGCCCACTGGATAGGAAGGTGGGTGGACCCCAGGGTCGGTCTGGACACTTGCACTGCTGGGAACCGAACCCGGGCCGTAGCCCGTCGCTATGCCGACTCCCTACTGTAGGCTTTATGCGAATCAAGCTGGCTTAAGCGTCGGAGCTCCTGACTTATTCAGAAGGGGACCGGTTCGAGACCCGATTGGGAACCTGACTGTTCTGACCAAGGTGAATTTGAGACCCTCACAGCGATGGCTATAAGAGCCTTCTGGGCCTCAGTCTCCAGGGTTGAAGAGTAAGCCAAGCGAGATAACAGCATTAAGTGGCAAGCGAAAAGAGCCCTGCTTGCGGCATGCTTCTTGCTGGTTCATTTCCTGATTTACTCTTCTACCCTGAAAACTGAAGCGACATGTTCCTCCGAAATGTCGGTCGACTTTCATGGCGTTATACCCCAGAAGATACATCTCTTCATATCGTGGCTAAAGTTTCTCCTACCTTTACTCGTTCTTTCCGGGTGAACATTGGGACAGAACTTTTAAGGCATGTCCTTGGTGTAACCGGACGGACCGTAAGCACAGAAATCATGTACTGTAGAACGAGATAGGGAGGAGATGATCATGGTAGTTGCCCTGGAAGGGGCATTGGGAAGTGGTCGTGTATTCCGCTCCGCAAGCGGCAGGTCTCTAAGACGTGTCTGGATGCTGCTTAATCACTTACTTACGACATTTCATGAATTACGTAAGTTACACAGGTTCGAATAGGAGGGTGATGTGAAGAACTGACTGGGAAAAGTGTAGGAAGTGATCGTGGCCTATTGAAATGTACGGCTCCTTACTGTCCTGCAAGGGCTGCGAAACTCACGCAGATGTAAATCAGAAAATGTCAGCCTATGGGTGTCTGGAAACAGGGTGCTTAGGAGAATATTTGGGATCAAGAGGGTTGAAATAAAATAAGACTGGAGCAAACCGTATACTGAGGATATCAATAATTTATATTCCTTCATAAATAAAATTAGAATTATGACGTCGATATTGAGATTGGAAGGACATGTAGTACGCATTGGGATGAGTACACAAAAAGTTTTGACTGGAAAACCTTAAGGGAAGATACTACGTACAAGGAAAGTCTGACAGTAGATCAGAGGATAACATTAAAATTAATGTAAATAAATAGGAAGGGGGTATGGACTGGATATTTGTGGCTCGAGAATAGACCAGTGGTGGACTTTTGTGCACACGGCAATGAACCTTCGGGCTCCATAAAATTCTAAGAATTTCTTGAGTGGTTAAGTAACTGTTGGTTTCTCAAGCAGAAATCGGATCCATGGAGTTAGTCAGACTTCGGGTCAAAAATTGAACCCGGGACATTTCAAACACACGTACATGAATACTAACCACATTCCACACTTTTCAATTACTTTACTGCAAAACCACGCACAACTGGGGAAATATTGGTAAGATTGCTGGTTTCTGGCCAGGTGGCCAGGATTCGAAAACCCATATCGCTTATGTGGAGGTCAGGTACCTCATGGCTATGCTCGTGTCTTCAGCGCTTTCGCCGCTTCATTCAATGTATTCCATCAAATGAAGAATTTCGACTTAAGCATTCTGCACTGTCAAATAGGACAAAGGACACAGAGCTAATTTCATCTGAACGAATACTGGATCGTATTAAGTTTTAAATTATTCTTCCAGCCAATTATCCGTAGCTGTTAAGCTCGGAGTAAACTTGGAATGATGCCACTACCTTCCAAATATCTCACATTTTATATAACAATTCGTTTTTCGAACATTTTAAAATCCTACGCGAAGCTTAAAAATGTACATGCAACTCTCTTCACGTGAATAAAATATGTTCTGCTGTCAAGAGATTGCTGTGGCTTACAACAAACTACGAACTGGAGAAACTGGTTTCTGAAAACCTCTTTGATTTTCAGTTGTTATCTATCCCATTTTTCAAAACCAAAACCACTTCGAAAAAACGTGTTTCTCTCAATAGCTCTCGTTTGAAACGTGACTTTCGCAGCAATATACGTCACTGTCTTTTCTATAGCTCCTTGACAACTTAGGTGAGGAGAGTCAAATTTACGATTTAATCTTTGCCTATAGGAGAATGGGACTTCATTAGACGGCAGTGAAAACGATAGCAAAGTTCTTCTTTTTGTCGTTACTCGTTTACATCAGTTAACACCGTGAAGCATTAACTGACTGGCCACTGGTCGTAAGCATAACTTCTGTTACAGACACTCTCAGAAGAAAATTAGGACCCCAACTTAAATCATATTAACATTCCAGAAGAATACAGACAATTTAATTTATTAATTTATAGTAAATACACGAGGGAAAAAATTCCTTGAGACAACAGTATCTACTCAGAACTAACTCAGAGGAAGCGCAACTGCTGTTCTGGACACTTGCAGCCATACAAGATGACTCACCTTACGGCACTAACCACCAGAAGGAAATCATGCCCCCCCCTACAGACCAACGGATGAGGTGGCAACATATATGTATCTGGAGGGGCTCGTTTCTAATCCCGGCCGCGATACGCAGTATCATGGTGGCAGCTTCTCGTGGTTCTTCTCAGTTCCAACAGGCAAATACCGATAACGGCTCGATTATGTCACGACTGCTTCCTTCCAAGTCCCTTCCAATTCACTATTTGTGCCATTCGACGCCGTAAAGTCCGAGACACTGAGAATATTGTAAAGTAATCAACACACAAAGAAGAATAACTCTACCGACCGAGCAACCGCCGTTTGTCGGCGAAGTTAGTGCCAACTTTTGCGGATAGAGGGTGTCGCGTGGTCAGCGTAACGGATCCCCATGGCCGTTAATCTCGGTTTTCTAGACCAGAGCCACTATTTCCTTGAAATAGCTCCTCAATTATCCTCACGAGGCTGAGTGGACCCCGTTCCGGACCCACTACTTCTCAGAAAATCTGGTAGCGCCGGAAATTGAACGCGGGACCTCTGGATCTGTAGGCAGGAACTCTGACCACTAGATCACAGGCGCGGTCACACACACACACATAAAGAAGTTAAAACAATGATAACTTTTCAGAAGAAATGCATGACTGCAACCTACCGAAGGCATAACAACAACACAGTAAAGCTGTCGATTACGACTCCAGAAGATAATCAGTTAAACTCTGAAATGAAGGACCGAGAACCAGTGTGGGTGCCTGGTAGCATTAAGGCAGCAGCTACCTTCCTCAGAGGACTGTATCTTAGCGGAAGGGCGCGCAGTGGTGACATAGCGGACAGCTAGACAGACATGGGCTTGCCTGACGGCGTCACATACGTCAGCGCGGACAGGGGACAAGGGAAGCAGCACCTGCCAGCCGTCCGTCACACAGCTCTGACAGCAAGTATGCATCTACCTCGCCTTGCAGGATGAGCATGAGGCGGTGGAACCGGTGGGTGGCCTCTGAGCTCAGCCCACAGGGGTGTCCGACTCTGGGACTCTTCTTCGCCAGGTAATGATGGCCATTTGGCTCCACTCCGTGGTTACCGGGTGAATGATACAGGGGTGGCCAGTATACACCACAGAAAGTTTATCCCGGTCAGCACTGAGACTGGGACAGGCCTTACTCTGAATTGCAGTTTTGACAGTGGCTCTGGTAAAAGACATCTTTAACGCCCCTGATGGCAAAAACTCTGCAGGAGAAACATGTATTTATAGGTAATGTGTGAAAGACGGAAAACTATTATAATATAGATATATGAATTTAAAGTATAAACATTTCAACAATCTAACAAACGTCGCCGATAACAGGTAACAAAATGTAAGATTTGAGGTTTTCACGGCGGCAACTAGGAAGAATGCCGTCTTCAGGGATGTGGCGACGTGTAGGTCTTGTGTGAACCGATGTTGCGCGATACATTCCTCCGAAACGTCGGTTTACACAATCTACATGGAACCACATCCGAGAAGACGGCATTCTTCAGATAACAGAATGATCACAGGATTACACGTAGAAATTCAAATGTCAGAGGAATGATACATCACTCTTACGATCTCAAAGATAATTATGCAACTTCCAACATATCGGCAGCATACAAAGGAAGCATTAAGCAGCAAGGCAAGACCACAGACATAGCCTGTAGTCTGCCCCCACTGGGTTACATGATGAGAACGCACTGACGCAAGAACTATGTTGGTTACAGGAGAACCGGCCATATCGTGTTGGTCAGTTTTCTCTCGTTCTTCAGCTCGGCACTAGACAGCTTCAGGCTATGGCTGCGTTACCCCAGGCCAGGGCCTCAGTACGCAAAGAAAACAACGTCGTTCGTAAGATAAACATATCGCATTTGCAGTGAATGTAGTCACAGTTATCTGTTTCGACGCTGATTACTGTTCCTTCTGCATTTCTGTACTTCATCATGGAGCTATTCTAAGGCAAGGTACTAATTCATCACACGGTCACTCCCATGACCGAGATATCGTAGTTCAGAACTTGGCGTTACACTCACCTGTCTGGTTCTTTGTAGCTGCGAAACTGCACCATTACTCTCCATTGGAGAACAAGTTTCAGTTACAGTAAAAACAGTATTTTTCTGAACATTATCCATCGTCCTGTTCTTGTCTAAAACACTGCTCTGTTTCTGTTTAAAAACACGGCGTTTCGGAGACTGGATTCTGTGTCCTTCTTCAGGTAAAACTTACTCAGTTTGTTCCAACTGATACAGCTAGTCTCGTCCGAAAAGTTGTTTTCTAGTAGTTAGAATACGGGACAATGGACAAAGTTCGAAACCGCAGTAATTCTGAGAGAATGATAGCGGTGTCATAAAAATAGTGGCGGAAATCCACTTCTTCCACGATGGACTCAGCGTTCTGCTGTCGTTAATTGCGTCCTCAGAGGCACAGTGAGGTGGCTGTCATGCCTTCCCGGAGATCATTTTTTTCGCCCCAGTTTTCAAACAATCTTAAACAGCAGAAAGTACTAACAACTTATAGAAGAAATCTCCGTGACTTCCAACTGATACCGTTACATGTTGACGTACTAAGTAATTAAAGAGCAGACAAACTTGCCAAAACACCCGATATATACACTTACAGTCTTTAAATGCAGCTTCCAAGACCATATGCCCAATCAACACTTAGTCCATGTTTATAAGCAAATTCACACGTGTCGGTTACACAATACATATGATTTGTAAAAACTGGGCAAATTTTCAATGTTGCCAACACAGCAGTAACTAAACAGAATATTAACTAAATATAATCCCTCGGTTACTGCGAAAATATCCAAAAGGAATAATGCAAAGAGGATCAGAAGAAGAAGTGCACTGCAGAGAGAGAATCGTGGAGCAGACTTTGAGACTAAAATCAGCAGAGCTGAGGCCACTAGATCCTCACGACTGAAAACTGCATACACAGTGTGTCCAGGTTCTGTGTTCATTAAAAATACAAGACGTGAATTATTTTCAAAAATTCACTCTTTTTATTCAAAATAGTCTCCTTCTGAATCAATACATAGCTGGAATCGATTGAAAAGTTTTCGAAAACAGTCACTGTACTCCTTTCGTGAAATCGCATTTAAAACTGCGGTACATTCCCTTTGGATGTCCTGGATGGTGACGTGACGGTCTCCCTTCATCGCCAACTTAACTTTTGGGAACAACCAGAAATCTGCCGGAGCCAAATCTGGCGAATACGGAGGATGATCAAGGACTCTGATCCCTTTTCTAGCCAAACATCGCGCAGATCTTCGATTTGTGGGGTGGGGCATTGTCGTGGAGGAGCGACCAGGAACCTTGCTCTCGATATTCAGGTCGGATTCGAGAATTCTCGCTCACAAACGATTGAGGACTCCGAGATAATAATCAGAACTCACTGTTTGACCTTCTGGCAGAAATTCCTTGTGAATGATTCCTTTGGAATCGAAGAAAACGGTTAGCAGTGTCTTTACTCGACTCTTTGCATGCGCACTTTTTTGGTTTCGGATTCTTCGGGCTCAACCACGCTGCACTCTGCCGCTTTGTGAGACGCTCATATCGAAAATACCGTGTCTCGTCACAGTAACAATCGATTTTGTAAATTTGTATCACTTTGGATCGACCGTAACATGTCTTTGCAGTGTTCCACTCTGGCACGTTTTTTATCGCCTGACAGCGCGTGCGGTACAAACCACGCACAGACCTTCCGTTTGCCCAAATCCTCGGTCAGAATTTGATGCACAGTACTTTTTGGTATTCCCAGAAGCTCCTCGATGAGTCTTGCAGAAACACATCTGTCTGATGCAAGGATTTCGGTCACTTTTTTAACATATCTTCAGTGCGACTTGTTCTCGGCTTTGATAACGTGGAGCGTCTTCAATGTCCTCCCTGCCGTCATGAAATAATGAATACCTTCAAAAAATTTTCTAGCGACTCAAACAATCACTATCGTACACACTTTTCATCATTTCGTAGGCTTCTCCGGCTGTTATGCCTAACTTCAAACAAAATTTGATGTTGGCTCTGTTCAACCGCCATTTTCCGACGAGCGTCAGAAGAGTACTGTTAAATTCAAGGTTTGAACATATGATGCAGCGATGCTTGCGCTTCAAAATTATAGACAGCCACAGCGGAAACTTCAAGAATTTTAACGCCACAACTCGTCAACAGATGGCATTGCAGGGCAAAATTTAAAAAAATAAGTCCTATCGGATCCTCGACACACCGTGTATGTCTGCCAGTTCTTTTCCTACGGGAAACGGCTACTACTCTTGAATGTATTGTGGAGGGCAACAAAGAGGCATAACCACAGTGAATTTGTGGTACCACTTAGGGACCTTACCTGGTACTCAACTATGTTACTGTGACATGTCAACGCATTGCCAGGCAAACGGCTCGATAAACGACCCGCAACACAAGCACGCAATAATAGGACGAATGTTTATAGCTCGTTCCTAGGCAACAGTCACTGCACCAATGGACTGACGAGATGGCTCTCACGTGACTTATTTTCTTTGTGGATTCCGCTAAGCAACAATCGAACTGTCTTCTGTGATGTCCGTGCGGGGTCTATATAACGAAGACCTGTTGTAGCTTGGATTAGTGAACAGTCCAGGAGGGTTCAGCACTTGAGAGTACAAGGACGAGAACGGAGCGTGTCCTTAGTGAACTGTGCAGATTAACTGAATACAAATTAGGACATAGGAGTACAGAGTGACTGAGGACGAAACAACAAGAAGACTTCATGGCGATTTGAAGCGCTAGTTTCTGTATTGAGATCCGTTGCCAGTAGATGACTAGCGAAGACGGAGAGCTATAGTGTGTGAACTGTAAATTGTGTAAATCAGCCATAGCGGTGTATTAATTGTAATTAAGAGAGGTGTAACCGAAGTGCTAATAAGTCCAATCGTCTGAACTAGAGCCCGTTAATTTCGTCACGCGTAACATTTCTGAATTATCCAGTTGTATCAGCTCCATGAGTAACAGAAGAAACCGGGAGAGAAAGAGAAACAGGAACCATTTTGGGAATGAAGAACATACAGCCAAAGAGCACAATATCACGTGTCACCGTGCGAAGATCAGAACTTGCTTGCGGCTAGTAACACTACAAAGGAGTGTCCCCTAGTGCATCTGGAACTTCATCCTGAATTTGTGGTGTGAGACGTGCTCTAAAATTTAAATTTAGAGTCATGCGAAGATCGTTAAGGGGCACGCGGTAGCGTAGTTGGTTGAGGAATTATGCTACAAGCCGGAAGGTCGATGGTCGAGTCCCGATAAGATGTTTTTTTGTTCAACTTACCTAATCCTTTTAGCCGCACTATGGCCTTGGGGTCGACTCAGCCTCTAACAGAATTGAGTACCAGAAATCTTCCTGGGGGGTAAAGGTTGGCCGGTGCGTAAGGCTGGATTTAATCAAGTCAGCAATATCAGCTTTTCTCAAAACAGTTCTGAAGAAACATGTCGAAGGAATGTCACTGAACAATAACACTGTTAGCAAAGGAATAGATGAGATGGCCAGAGATGTGGAAACTCAACTTGTCGAAAAGTTGAGATCAAGAAAATTCTCAATACAGACGTATGAATGAACTGGTAGAAACGGTGAGGCCTTATTGATGCCCTATAAAAACAAAAACAAGAAAACCCTCTGTGGGTTTAGTCCGCAAGCGAACTATACCGACCGAGCGACAGCCGCTTGTCGGCGAAGTTGGTGCCAACTTTAGCTAACAGAGGGTGTCGCGTGGTCAGCGCAATGAATCCCCACGGCCGTTAATTTCGGTTTTATAGAGTGGAGCTGCTATTTCCTCAAAATAGCTCCTCAATTATCCTCACGAGGCTGAATGGACCCCGTTCCAGACCCACTACTTCTCAGAAAATCTGGTAGCGCCGGGAATCGAACCTGGACCTCCGGATCTGTAGCCAGGAACTCTGCCGACTAGACTACAGAGGCGGTCATTTCCTCAGTGCCCTACTTCTTAAGTCAGGATATCTCCTCTCATGGATTAGGCAGTCTGTCATGTTCTGACATAGAATTAATTCTGAAACAATGACTCTTCGCGACTGGTGACAGGATTCCTTGAGTAGGGTCATCAGTACATCGACGGTCCATTCTCTTACAAGACAATGCAGATGAATTTGAAACGAATATCCCATGATTGAGGCAGCTAAGGCCTAAACCGCGTGTCAAATGGTAAGATGCATTTCATCACTTTCATTAATTATATGCAACCTTTAGAGACAATTACATAAGAAGACGCTTCATAATTTATGTTCTTCTTCAGACTTTTTGGTAGTTTCTTGGGATGGGGTGAGACTGAGTCCACTTGGTATGTCGACCACTATTTGGCCTATTGTACCAGCCCCGGATGATAGATGCTGAATGTGGGGCAGTCGGTTGAATGAGAATTGGTAGGGGCAACAGAAGTGCTCGGAGAAAACCTGCCCCAGTGCCACTCTGTCCACCACAAATCCCACATAACCTGATTGGGCTTCATCAGATGTTATTAGGGTGACCAAGGTAAGGAGGGTGAGATGGGAAGGCCATGCAGCACGCCCGAGATCACAAATTCTTATAACATTTTGGCCAAAACCTCGAAGGGAAGAGGCCACTTGGAAGACTAGACACAGATATGAAGGTAACAAAATAAAAAATAGGATTGGGGAGCGTGGACTGGACTTGTCTGGCTACGATTATGGACCACTGGAGAGCTGTTGTGAACACTATAATGGACGTTTGGATTTCATAAAAGGCAAGGCATTTCTGTACAGCTTAGCACAGGCTATACGAGTATTCCCAAGTGTTCGTTGCTTAGTTCAAAAGAACGCCAAGTGCTGGCTTGTAGATTACGTCAGGCCCAAAGCAACAAGAATTCTATAGAAATTCAAGTAACTTTCCAACTTTCACTCTGACCGAGGACTTTGGAAGGGCTGTTGCTGACTGTAGTACTGGCTGCCTTACACTGAAACGCTGGCCAGNAGTAACTTTCCAACTTTCACTCTGACCGAGGACTTTGGAAGGGCTGCCTTACACTGAAACGCTGGCCAGTTACGCTTCACCAATGCTGCCTGCTTGTACGTCAGCTCCGGAAAGTCTGCTTCTGGGTCACATCACGGGACATCAGTGTTTCGTTTTATCGGCAGCATGAATTTGATGCAATACGACACAATTTAGTTCACTGGCCGATTTCGTCGCATAATTTTGCCTGTGGTTCTGTATGGGTGTGAAACCCGGTCTGTGACATTAAGGGACGAACTGTGGGTGTTTGAGAACAGGGTGCCCAGGAGAATATTTGGACCGAAGAGAGATGAAGTGACAGGAGGTTGGAGAAAACTTCATAATGAGGAGCTTCATAACTTGTACTCTTCTCCAAGTGTAATTAGAATGATCAAGTAAAGGAGGATGAGATGGGCAGGGGGTTTAGCACAAATGGGGGAGAAGAGGAATGCATATAGGATATTGGTGGGAAAGTCAGAAGTAAAGAGACCACTGGGAAGACCAAGGGGTAGGTGGGTGGACAATTTTAAAATTGAACTTAGAGAGATATGATGGGATGGGATGGATTGGATTGATCTGGCTCAGGGCAGGGACCAGTGGACAGCTCTTGTGAACACGATAATGAACCTTCGCGTTCCATAAAATGCTGGGAAATTCTTGAGTAGCTGCAGAATTGGCGGCTCTTCAAGAAGGGCTCAGCTCCATGAGTAAGTAAGTAAGTAAGTAAGTAAGCTGATTCGGCGGCCGATCTGTTTAGGTTATACGCGCTCTGTTACGCTGTAACGGACCGAATCCGAGTCTAGGAAAGCCTCTATGTCTCAGAAACCACTCTCTTGCGCGACATGTCTGACTGCCTAATCTGTGGAAGAAAACTATGAAACAGGGAGGAAGAAGGAACGAAACAAAGTGAAAATTTAAGAAGGGATAATGGCAAAAATTAGTAAGAAAATAAAGATAATAAATAAATAAAGCAAAAAGTAAAAATATAGGACGTTAAGAAAGAAAGCAATAATTTATATGAAAATAGAAGCAGATAAACCATTTTTGTAAACATGGTATCACTAACATTAGGTTTCCGGTCTCAACACCCAAAGCGGACCAAAAGCCACTTCTAATTGGCTGATGAGATCAGATCCCATCATCATAACTGCCAATGAGAATGTGCCTAATGCCTTCAGAACACAGGGGTGACCAAGTCAGAAGGAGCTGAGGGGAGACGTTACCATGCCTACTCTCATTTGAACAGGAAAGCTATCAGGAACCAGAAATTAACAATTACTCACTTCTGGTCATAGTTCCTACCGGTAGAGGTTTCCAACGTGTGAGTCTAACCTCAAACTTTCGCATTCTCTACATATTTGTAATTGTTACTTAATAATATTCTGTTCATAATGTGTCTGCATGCTTATGATCTATCTCCGTATCAACTTCCACTTGCAATGGCTATTTGTTATTGTCTTCAAACAGAAAGCTAAAGAAACATTTCCCATGCCCGCCATGTTGTAATTTTACTCCTTTAAAATTAATAACAATAATCCGTTGGCGCTACAGACCATGATGAACCTTGTTCTCTATTTTAGAGTTTCTTCATCATATAGACAGTCGGTAGGACTCCGTGGGCGGGCGATCAGCCTGCCGCAAGGCCGCTACCTATACAGGACAACGCAGACAAATATCCATGCCTCGAGTGGGATTCGAATTCACGACCCCAGTGTTTAGTCGGACGAAGACAGTTCATGCCTTGGACCGCGGGGCCACTCTATAGGCTTACATCTTACAGCATGTCTAAATCCTATATTTTCCGACATCTATTAGGAAACATTTCAGGATCCTAAATTAAGTGTCCTTCCCACTTCACAAGTTCGCGCATCAGCCATATTGTTAGTTGTGAGTGTGGGAAACTAAGAGTACAAGGATGTGATTGCTGTCAATACCAAGAGGTTCAAATGAAGCTTCGTGAGAGTCGATAAAGAGGTATGGAGGAGATACCGACATCATAGTGATCTCATTAGCGTATTCCTGTTCCTGAGGAGGAAAGCAAACTAACAGCAGAACAACCCAGATGTGTAGGCCTGCACATACCAAAGCGGGTCCGGGCTTTGTTCACTAGCTCTAGCAGATGCGGAGACGGCTTAGGAACACACTACTGAGGAGAATATTTGTACCAAAGAAAAAGAAAGAAATAGGATAAAAGGTGAGGTAAAATTATCCATGTGCTTAATTAATTAAGCACTACGTCATGAAGACGTATGGGGGAATGGACGTATAGATCCACGTTTTCTTGACCTCGGCACTATTTGGAGGTGAGTGATTAGCTTCACGCCCCGGCCGCCTTAACCACGGGGAAAGGGCGCCCGTCACTCATTGGATAGGGGGCTGGGTGGGCCCCATACGCGATCTGGACGCTGAGGAGAAAATTCTTGACCCTACCGGGACTAGAACTCCGACCGTCCAGCCCGTAGCCAGTCGCTATACCGACTGCGCTACCCCAGGTCAGAAAGAGAAGAAAGGAGAAAATTGCGAACCCACATAATTCGTATTCTTGCAACTGGCGCCATCAGAGTAAATAAATGGAGAAAACTCGAGTCGTGGGGACAAGTAGCGCGCATGTGCTGGGGGGTGGGGGACGAGAGGGGGACCATGTTATTACACCCACCTGAAGGGAAAGACCACTTAGGATACCGAGATGCAAATAGAAAGATAATGTTGGAATAGAGTTTAGGTAAATACGAGCAAAATATGAGGGCATAGGCTGGATTCAACTGGCTCAGGATAGAGCAAACACGGTACCGAAACTTCGCGTTCCATATGAGTGGAGTATTTCTGGGTTAGCACATCGGAGGGAGTATTGTGAATGCAGACAAGATGGAGGGAACGCGATTAGGCAGTGCGGTGGCTCAGACACACCTCTGGGATGCAGAATGAACGGCTGAGCAACCCAACACGGCAACATCGGTGGCCCCAGGGGAGATTTATAGATCCTGGCCGGAGTGACATCACTGGTGCTTGCCTCGCGTTTAATTATAATACTTTATTGCCCAATAAATCAAGACCTTAGAGTCCCCCTATAGCTTTTGAAGGATGGCGTTCAATTCTAGAGACCCCGACATATTTTATGAGCGAATTATGCATTATTCTCTTCTTTTTCTCCTCCCCTCTCTTTCTATATGGGTGACGCTGAGAACGTTCCCTGTGGAGCATTTTCCAAGGGGCCTTGGCCATGGGGAGGCCTAGAAAGATATACGTAACACGAGTAGGAAAGCTTTTGTTTGTAGAGCTGGCCAAGCCGAAAACTGGAATACGCATGTACGCCAGTATGAGGCCGGCTGTAAATGCACATTAAGAACATGACGAAGGAACGCAAGGGAGAAAAAGGTGGAAAAGTTTAAACAAAAACCCCAAAAAAAGTAAAGATGTTGTGATAGGCTGATCCTCCGTCCAAGGAATCCTATAACTTGCCATTGTCATAACTAAACCGAACTGGAACAAGTCACGGGAACTTGAGAGCTACGAATCTGGTTATAAAATAAATCAATTTCAACTTTTGAAGACAAAAGGAAGAAGAAGCCTTCATCAGAATAAGAGCCCTTCGATTCAGATAATCACTGGTGGTACTCCACGTCAAAACAACACGAGCTCAAGCTTCTTGAATGTACTCGTATATGAAGAACTGATCACAAAATTTAAATTGTGAGGTGGATTGTATGGCGGATACAAATTAGGATGACGATAACTCCGATAGCCTACAGTCTACAGTCAGATCTATTGACTGTCGCGGATTATTTTGTTTAAATACTACTCCAGGAGACCACGATAGCGCAGTCGGTATAGAGACTAGCTACGGGCTGCACGACCGAGAGGTCGGAGTTCGAGGCCGGGTAGTGTCACGAATTTTCTCTACTCCACGTCGTCCAGACCGGCTGTGGGGTCCACCCAACCTCCTATATAATGGGTACCGGGGGTTAAACCGGCCTGGGCGTGATGCTGACAACTCACAACCAACTAGTGCAGAGGTCAAGAATATGTGGAACTATATATTCACTCCCCCATACGCTTTCATGGCGTAAAAAGGAACTGCTGGCTAATAGAAACGCATACTGATGATGATGACGACAATGATTATGGTGATCAGAGCTCCATAAATGCGTTTGTCCATTTACCATGAGCGAATTAATGGTGACAGATGGTGAACACATTTTCATCCTCGCTCTAAATATGTAAAACTTTCAATAAACAAACTGTTGTCACGTGTGACGTGCTGTGTTAGCCATCTGCTCTTCACTGTCGTACATAACACGTTCCGTTTACGGTTAGGTTTCGTACAAAGCAAACGGCAAGACTGTACACCACTGGCATCTGTCAAATGGCTGGCAGATTTAAGCTGCATTTTTGTAATCCTGGTGGGCAAATGCGTACCTATCCGTCGGCCTGCCTTTTGCCAACGTGTTCTTCGCTAACTGCTAACTACCTCTCACGTACATACTACACTTCATTACTGGTGGGGTTACTTACGGGTGCTGTCACTATCGAGACTAATTAGCATCGGGCCTCAATATTCCAAGGGAGGGGCAGCGGTAGCAGACACCATGCTACAAGCCGGAAGGTCGCAGGTTTGGAGTCCCGATGAGGTTAATTTTTCAGTTGACCTAATCCTTCCAGCCGCACTATATCCCTGGGGTTGACTCAGCCTCTAACAGAAATGAGTACCAGGAATCTTCCTGGGGGATAAAGCGCGGCCGGAGCGTAAGACTGTCAAACTTACCGTCATCTAGCCAACTGTCTAGAAAATGTAGAAGCCTCGACGTCTCACAAACCTGTGGGCCTTCACGGCCTGTTACAGGGAGAGCTCTATCTCTTTGGCCTTTACCGTATATTCCAAGGTATTGCTGTCTTACATCATTCAACAATATATATTGGTACAATACGTACATATTTCTTTAAAACATGAGCCTCATGAAAAGTACAACCAAAATTAAAATCTATGGATACGTTTCACTGTAGATTCCAAATACCCAAATTTAATCGAAATCTACAGAGTACTTTTGGAAAGACAAGGAGATGGACGGGCGGAGAGGTAGGCAGACACTCTTCTTCATGGACTTTAGGCAACATATAAAACTGGTCTTATAATAATAAGATTCCTTACCTTAAACGACAGTTAACAACCAACATTCCTTCAAGAAATGGAGTCTGAAGAATTATGTCCCTCCCTTTCGACCAGCCTAACACGAAATGATACAAACAAACAAATTTCCCGACCGTAAAAAAAATAACCCCGGATCCCATGCTCAACACCTATCATTCATCTCTGTCGCCGAAACATCAGTGGCAATCATTTCCTTACCACCAGTACCATCACAACTCAGCCATCAATCTCCGCGCCCCCTTTCCTGGGCCCGCTCGCCTCATCGACGCCATTGCTTGCCACGTCACCTTGTCCCTCATCAGTGATTGACCATAAATTGTCGGAGGGTGCTATTTACGTGGACGCCATTGTCACTACTGCGAACGATATAAATCATGCCTCAGACAGACCTTTTCGTGGGAAACCGAGGCACCTGGACGTTTCGACCCATATCCACTCGTACTATTTGCTTTGTCGTTACAATAACTTATATCGTGTCGTAACTTAGAACACGTGACAACCAACAGCAGCGTATCAAGGATTTCATTTCACAAGGGATAAAGTAGGCTGTAACATTAATCAGAAAAATTCGCATTTATAGGCTACACGCCGTTTGCACAAAACGAACGCATAATAAAGACGTGTCTGTACGAATTCCTGCTCTCCGAGACTATCCAGCAGATATCGATGAAATTTGATCTTTAAACTTTCTGCAGCTACTCAAGATTTTCCCAACATTTTATGGAACCCTAAGGTTCCATAAAATGTGTTCGTGTTCACAAGAGCCTTCCACTGGTCCCTATCCTCAGCGAGATGAATCCAATCCATCCAATTTCATTCTATCTCTCTAAGATCCATTTTAATATTGCCCACCCACCTACGTCTTGGTCTTCCCAGTGGTTTCTTTCCATCTGGTTTTCCCACCAGTATCCTATACGCATTCTCCTTCTCCCCCTTTCATGCCACATGCCCTGCCCACCTCATCCTCCTTCACTTGATCATTCTAATTATATCTGGCGAAGAGTATAAGTTTTGAAGCTCCTCATAATGCAGTTTTCGCCAACCTCCCGTCACTTCATCTCTCTTCGGTTCTAAACTTTCTGCCACGAATTAAAATTCGATTCATATCAACATACGTCCTACTTTACAATGAATTCGTATAAACTTTTATAGAACTCCTCATCCTACAGGCAAAAGACATTTAGGTTACGTCATCGCAACGTAAAATACAGATAAGCTGTACGATAAAGTTGTGCCTGTGCTTAATTAACCAAGCAACATGGCGCCAGATGGAGGTGACTGGTCAGCTTCATGCCCCGACCGCTTTACCCCGAGAAAACAGAATCCCCGGTACCCACTGGATACGAAGACGGTGGGACCCAGAGCCGATCTTGACGATGTGGAGTAGAAAAAAATCTCTTGCCGCTTCAAGGAATTGAACCCCACAGTCCAGCCCCCAAAATTTAAATATTTCTACCATTAACATGACAACCACAAAGTATATGAGGCATTAACATTTTGGTATAATGAATAATTAAAGAAATACAAAAAACATAATATGGACGGCATGATCAGCTTCGAAATAAGAAATTTGTATCTGTGATTGGGGTACGCGGTAGCGTAGTTGGTTGAGGCACTGTGCCACAAGACGGAAGGTCGCAGGTTCGAGTTCCGATGAGGTGGATTTTTTCAATTTGCCTAATCCTTCCAGCCGCACCAGGGCCCTGAGGTTGACTCAGCGACTTAACAGACATGAGTACCAGGAATCTTCCTGGGGGTAGAGGGCGGACAGCGCGTAGGGCTGACAACCTTACTGCCATCTGTGAGGCGACTGTCTACAAAATGTGGGACCCTCAACGTCTCACAAGCCTATGGGCCTCCATGGCCTGTTACGGGGATAGCTTTACCTTTTTATCTGTGATTAATGAACGAGAAGACTAATGATGCAGACTACAGAGGCAGCAAAGAACGCAATTGATAATGCAGCTACTCATATACACGTTACAACTAATGTATTACAGATGTTAACAAGTCCAAATGGTCCAGTACCATTAAGGTCTTTTATTCCACTCGATCGTGGGTTCGAAATCAGTATCGGAGCTCACACTTTCGTCTTCTTTTTAGTTGTACTAACCGTGTGACGGACCGAAGGAACATTACTGAATTTCTAACTGGTTAAATGAGTCTCTACACAGCTGACTAACCCGACAAGGGGAGAATGGTTCGAAGCTGTGCCCTTTCTCCTCTGATCTTTGACAGCACGAGCTGTGTCGTCAAACCTTCTGGTTCTACTGCAACAGAATTCGTTAGTTACGTGGCCAAGTGACTAGCCACTAACTCATGGTTGTATCCTGGCAACGCCTTATTGTTAAAGTACACTGTTATTTAGTTAGACTGGTTCTAAGTAAACAAGATGGACAATTAGTGATTCGTTAGATGTTGGTTGGCTCTTTTTAATAAATTAGTTAATCTACTGTCCTCCCAAAGGGGTGTCCGCCTTGTGGTGGTGGGGTTTGCGCGACTCTGTGACCTGGAGAGCTATGCCGGCGGTAGTTTAACTAATGGTACAGTTACCCATGCTGGAAAGGTCAAAGGGTAGAGTCCAGGCTAAGAGGGATACCCTGGTCCTCCAGGTTGCTGGTTGGGCACGAGGCTAAGAGCCTCTCCCTGTAAAAAGAATTTAGTTTAGAAACCTAAAAACCAGCCTCGGCAGCGCGCATTGGTTGTGTAGGAGGTCAAGGCTCACCAAGGGTTGTAGCCCCGAGTGGTAGGTAGGTAGGTAAAAAAGTAAAAAAAAAAAAAAAGAAAAGCTATCCTTGTACCAGGCCGTGAAGGCCCATAGGGTTGTGAGACGTTGAGGATCCCACACTATCTAGACAATCGGCTCAAAGGTGGCGGTAAGGTTGTCAGCCTTACGCGCCGGCCGCGCTTTACTCCCCAGGAAAATTATTTAATTAATTCCTGGTACTCATTTCTGTTAGAGGCTGAGTCGACCCCAGGGCCTAGTGCGGCTGGAAGGATTAGTTCAACTGAAAAAAATCCAATGACCTCACTAGTTGGTGAGTGGTCAGCTCCACGTTCTGGCCGCTTTACTCCCGAGAAAGAAGCCAGCGGTAAGCATTGGATAGAAGGCTGTGTGGGGCCCAGAGCCGATCTGGACGTCGTGCAGCAGAGAATAATCTCTTGCCCCTGCCGCTAATCGAACCCCGGCCGTTTATCCCCGTAGCCGTTGGTATACTGACTGACCTATCCCGGCTCACTATTTTGCTATAGCAACACTTACTCACTGAGGCAGGTATCTAATTAACTGATATACTGAGATAATTCGACTGACAGGTATGTAGCTAAATGATTAGAAAATTCACATAGGCACTTGAAGTTAACATACCTGCAATATTAGTTAGGTAGGCACTTAACTAGTTAATTAGTCAGCAAGTTAGTCACTTGGGTCTATTTAGGTAGGTAAGTAGAACGTTCGCAAGAGCAGATTGAAGTCCGTGTGCCCCGGGGGTTCTGAAGTACAGCACCCACCCCGACAGACGGCCCCCGATCAATGCGCATCGCAACAGATGTTCTGCGCCATGGGACGAGGACTCGTCACTCAACTGTTGATTGCTGCACCGATGTCAACAGAGGAGGCGGACCGGGACACTGTATGTAAAGAAGAAGGGACATGTCTTCCTCGGGCAGTTCGTAATTGTTCAGCCGATCAGAAACTCTCTGGCCGGCCACTGGAATCAATCGCGAGCCAGCTTCATCAGCTTCATAAACAGCAACGGTCGTTTTAATGTTATATTTCCACCTTTCCAAATGTAACAAAAGCAAGAAACAATCTCCGTAGCCTGTAGTTCGCTTGGCGACCGCCGCTTGTCGGCGAAGTTAGTGCCAACTTTTGCAGATAGAGGGTGTCACGTGGTCACCGAAACGGATCCCCACGGCCGTTAATTTCTGTTTTATAGACCGGAGCCGCTATTTTTTCCATTCAAGTAGCTCCTCAGTTATCCTCACGAGGCTGAGTGGACCCCGTTCCAGACCCACTGCTTCTCAGAAAATCTGGTAGCGACGGGAATCAAACCCGGACCTCTGGATCTGTAGCCAGAAACTCTGATCACCAGACCACAGAGGTTATCACCGTTCTAGGCATCATCATTATCCAGTTCCTTACATTGTGTCGTCACTTCGGCTCTCTTATATTCAAATGCCCTCTTTTGAATTTTATTTCCAAAAAATCTCAGTTTATAATTAATTGGTAAAAGTAAAAGATAAAATTGTCCCTGTTCTCATGTACTTAAGAGCTCCACACCATGAAAACGTGTATGGGGGGGGCTGTCATTCTTAACCTCAGCACTAGATGGAAATGAGTGGTTAGCTTCACGCCCCTGTCGCTCTATCTCCGAGAAAACAGTCCCCAGTACCCACTCTAGAGGAGACTGGTGGGCCCCAGAACCGGTCCGGAAGCTATGACGAAGAGAGACACCCGCTGTCCCTGCCAACAATCAAAATCCGATTCTCCCGTCGTCCAGTTGGCAGCGTAGTCTCCGTACTGACCGAGCTAATAATTAATTAGTTTGTTATTAAAGTATTTAGTTATTCAACAGATAATTAGTTGACTGTTTTTCTGTCTGGTCAGTCAGCTAGTCGGTACGTCCGGCAGATACAGGTTAGCAACGCAGCTAATTATGTGGCTTCTTAGATAACTCATAAGTTAGCTATTTAGTTTGCTGCTTGGGCTGCTGCTCTCATCTCATCAAGACTCCCGGCTGCCCCTTCTCCTTGTCACAATTTTCGACACTAGGCGAACACAATAGGACTTTGACGAGAGGTCCTGTGCTCGATGGCGCGTCTAAGTGTGTTAGGTGTTCGGTCCCCGCAGCAGGGAGTCAGACACCGAGGCTGAAGCCAACCTGAATGCAACAACGGATTATGCCTACACGTGGTAAACATCAGATTGGACTTCCTGGTGATTTCAAAAATAGAAAGAAGAAAGAAATGATACTGTCTCAGGTATTCTCAACGAAGTGTTAGTGGCTGCCAGACAAACCTGTGTATGTTTAGAATCTCATTCCAACATCTTAGTAGCGTAATTACAGGAAAGTACTGGGTTTGGTAGAGTGTTATAGTGGACATTTCGTTACAGTATACTGCTGTTCAACTAATTATATGTAAGATTTGAGGTTTTCACGGCGGTGACTATGAAGAAAGCAGTCTTCTGGGATTTGGAACCGTGTATATGTGGTGTTAACCGACGTTTCGGAGGAACGTATCACCTCCATCTTCAGGGTAGAAGGAGAAATATAAGAAATCCGGAAGCGAAGAGACCGTGAGAACCGGTATAGATATACACGGTGCCAAATCCCAGAAGACTGCTTTCTTCAACCAATTATATCTTCAGTTTCTTGACGGGCTACCATGAACTGTGTGAGATCTGACGTCCTCGCGGTTGTAACTTTGAAGAATTCTGTCTTCTGGGATGTGATTCTTTGTAAGAACGCACTGTCTCGATCTTAAGAACTTGCTTGGATCACTCTTCGTTACTCCGAAACGTCAGTAAACTTCTATCAATCTACACTGCGTCACGTTCCAGAACTTGCTACGGGCTGATTTCTCTCGCATGCTCGGACTTTCGAGTTCTGCAATTATGAATCCTTTAGACATGCGGCATGGCTTCCTAAAGCGGTGTTCGTTTCCTCGCACAATCTCTACTTATAGAGAACAAAGCAACAAAAGTAACGCGGATACATCCGTGCACTGGCGGGATTTGAACCCGCGATCACAGTGCTCCATTACTGCACACTCAGACGGCTACTAATATCGATAAAAATGTAATTCCTATTTATCTCTCTTTCTATCCTTTTTCTATTCTTGCTATCTTCATGCCTTTCTTCTTCCTTTTCTCTCTCTTCCCTCCTCCTTTTTCATGTTTCTTTCTCTTTGTCTTTGCGCCACATGTTGGCCTATAGCAACGCACAACATGTCACGAAAGCCACTCTTGCTCTGTGGTGCTGACCTACGCAACACCGGCCTCAGGTTGCGGAGCACAAGGAAGCTTCCAGCAGCGCCGCGAACGTCTAGCACGCGCAACTACAAGGCGACCTCCTGACACGGCGTCATTTGTCCACACTCCGGGGATTCCCATCCCAAACAAGACGGTGGGTCTATCAACAGTAGCTGCAGCCACGTGCCACAAGTCTTCATCACAGCCAAGCGTGGTCATGTAGGGTTTCCTCACAATTACACCTTATTCCTTTCACTACGTCACAACAGAATTGCAGTATGACAAGTTAAACACTGGATATTGCCGTCAAAACAGAAAACTTTCATGCGGTGGCTAAGTTGTTTTCGTTTTCATAAAAATATCCCCACAGAGGTTAAACGACTTTGCGTAACTTCAAAATTTCACGTCTAATAAATTTGTAGTTGTTTCCAACTCATAATTTATGCGTTTACTTATTCAATGAGTGTTGTTTATTTAACGATGCTGTCGGTATTCCACACTATATAACGCTGAATGATAGCATAATTAATGAACAGCGAAATGGAAAGGACGTGACCTAACTACAAGTACTATCCTAGCACTTAACAGGAGGTACACGGCCACGGAAAGATCTTGATCAGGACACTCAGGGCTCCTGCCGAGATTCAAACCGGTCAGCTCGACCCTGCTCGGAAATCAGGACGCGGCTGTCTTGATAACATGGAACTGAAGTGTGTTAAGTTTCGGCGGCCTCTAATTCAGTGAAGCCAATGGCGCCACGAGCCTTTTGCTTTTGTGCGGCCATCGAAATGAGACATGCAGCACAGTGTCAGAATAATGCTTTAGTTGTGGGATAAAGTATTCTTAAAGGAATTGTTGTTAGGAGCTGGCAGAGTTCTCTACTCAGTTGCTACGCGAAAACAAAAGGGGCCGTCTAGTGGAGCGTTTACCAGAAAAAGCAACTGCGGTCAGTTTAACTCTCCATTACGATTTGGTCCAAACCAATTACGTCATTCATTGGAACAAAATAAGCCTACCTCTACGAGGTAACTTTCAGTAGGTTGAAGTGACAAACATCATATATGAACATGAAACCAACTCGCAATTATGTTCTTGAATAATCTTCCTCCATCTTAACGAACATGACAATACTTGGAAACCATCACATAAGTTCCGATTATTAGTATACACTTAAATTAATTTTCTACGAAGTAGGTCGAATTATTTTATTTACATAGTGAATGTTAATCTCGAACTTCAGTTCTGTGTGGGTGTGAAAATTCGTTTCTGACATTAAGGGAAGAACATAGACTGAGGGTATTTGAGAAGAGATTGTTGAGGAGAATATTTGGGCTGAAGAGAGAGGAAGGGATGGAAGGTTGGAGAAAACTGCATAATGAGGAGCTTCATAACTTATTCTCTTCAGGTATAATTAGAATGATCAAGTCAAGGAGGATCAGATGGTCAGGGCATGTAGCACGCATGGGTAGGAGAATGCATATATGATTTTGGCGGGAAGGCCAAAAGGAAAGAGACCACTAGGAAGACGTAGAAGTAGGTCTACGGGCTGGACGACCGAGGGGTTGGAGTTCGAGTCCCGGTAGGGTCAATAATTTTCTTTTCTCCACGTCGTCCAGACGGGCTCTAGGGTTCACCTAACCTCCTATACAATGGGTACAGGGGGCTCTTTCTGCCGGGGTAAAGCGGCAGGGCGTGAAGCTGACCACTCGACTCTATGTGGCTCTATACATTCACTCCCCCATACGCCTTCATGGTGTAGTGCTTAATTAGTCAAGAACAAAGGGCAATTTTACCTTACCTTACAGAAATAGGGTCACATGGTATGGATGGGATTGATCTGATTCAGGATAGGGACCAATGGAGGGCTCTTGTGAACACGATAATGAACCTTCGGTACCATAAACTTCTGGGCACTTCTTCAGTACCTGCGCAACTGATCGCTTCTCAAGAAGGGCTCAGCTTCATGGAGTTGGTCAGTTTGTAGTTTCTGTTCTACTGTTCAACAGAAATTTCCAAATATTCACGTACATGTAAGTTACGGCGCTACCTAGGGCAATGAAAATGTATGCCTAGGCCTCACTTCACTTCTTTTGAATATTCGTAGGTCCGCCACTGCTCTGGAGAAATTATATCCACGTAGAGTCTCGCACTCCCCGTCAATTCTACCTGCCTATTCCTGTTGTTCCCACTTGGAGCATAGGGCACCCGTGAAACACATAGTTTCACTTCAGTTTCTTAATCTTAGACAGTTGGTAGGACTCCTTGGACGGGGCATCAGCCCTAGCTAAGGCCGCTACCTTTAGAGGACAACACAAACACAGAATAACCGCAGAGAAACATCCATGCCTTGATGGGGATTCGAACCCACGATCTTAGTGTTCGAGCGGTTGAAGGCATTTCATGTCTTAGACCGCACGGACACTGTGATCGGCCACGGTCAAGCAGTGTCCATAAAATTCATTTCTAAGGCAGAATCAGAATCGCGGGAGGCAGAACGCTGCAGGTGTCAGTGGTGGGCTCCAGAGAGGACACACAACATGAACAAAAAACAAGTAAAGAAACAAAGAATGTGACGTGACAAACGAGAACACGAAGACGGGAGAAACAAACAAAATAAGTGCCCTTGCAATGAACCACAGTGTCTTATCCATTAAATGTTGGACTCTTGTGGCACAAGTGAGCGATGAAATTGCTTACTGTACCGTAACGTACGAATTTACTGTTTTGCTTGAACTTGTATCCAAGTAAATATATAGCATATCGGGAAGCGGTGCAATTAGAAATTGCAGAACTTAAGCTTAATACGTATACTGTGCGAACAGGCATAGAATCTATACTTGTCCGATCAGACCACAACTAAACTGGCCCACAAGATAACACTGATTGGATATGGACACAAATATGGACACCTCAGGTGGGAATCGAAGCAGCGACCCCATTGTGCGCCTGTCCTAACTGAAGGGCAGTTAAAGGACTTCAAAGACTGTTAAACAAACTGCATAGTTAATATACTTTTTTAAAAAGTAATTGTCCAACTTCCGAACAGAACGTTCTCGTATAAATATATCAATTCTGGTGGGGGGGGGGGGGGACTACATTTGGAATGGTGATTGAACAGTTGTCAACCTTCACACGCACCGCAAAAATGTTTCGTTACGTCTGTCTAAATAATCAGAGAACTGGGAACGTCAATAGACGATACATTAGCGGGGACAGGCCCGTGGGTAGATTCAATACCACAAAACCACATTTTTTTTATTGTAACCAAATAGATTAAATATCAGGGGCCATAGTTCCCGCCCTCAGTGATTACCATACAGTAAAAATATTTGGTGATATTGGACATTCCTTCAGTCGGAAGTCAATATGATGATGGCAGGCGATCTGTTTCACACGAAAGTCACTTTAAAAGCTCAAAAATTCTTCCTGGGCTGCAAGCCAAATGACAACGAAAACACATTTTATTTCATTTAACATATTTTCACGTGACGTTCTTCAAACACCACAATCAGCATTAATACACGGAATAACTATATGTGTTCCTGTGTTACCTGCTACGGAAACTCAGTTCCAAAGTAAGGAACACAGAATTCATGCAGGAGTTTAGGTTCTGACACCGGTGGATATGGAGAGTTCTATCTCCTCGGATATAACGTCATATAGTCCGCTGAAAGCGAACAGACGTTTCGCAGAACACCTGCTTACCACCTGCTTTCACGCTGGCTTATTGCTTCGACCCTGAAGATGGAAATGTTCCTCCGAAACATCGGTTGGCTTTCAACGGGAGTGCTAAGGAAGACATCCGAACGCCAGAGAAGTTAAACGGAAGTAGACCGAAGGAAATGCATAATGCAGAGCTCCACAGTCTGTTCTCTTCCTACTAGGAAGTCCGGCAGACCGCCGGTTCCATGCCAGTTGTATCTAGAACTTAAACTTCATTTTGTGTTTTTTGCAATAAATGCATGAAATAAACCTATAATCAGGATGATGTGTTTTTAATCAATTCACATGTTCCTCTTATAAAGAGAATTAATTATTTTTTTCACGATTTCTTGTACTGGTAGCCTGCACTTCCTCTTACTTACTTATAGAGCTGAGCCCTTCTTGAGGAGCCGCCAAATCTGCAGCTACTCAAGAATTTCCCAGGATTTTATGTAACCCGAAGGTTCATTACCGTGTACAAAAGAGCTCTCCACTGGTCCCTATCCTGAGCCAGATCAATCCAATCCAATTCGTACTTCAGTACGTGGGAATTTGTAGGTCTATAACACGACTTTCATGTAAATGTATTAAATCGTGGTGCAAGCATAGTTTCGCAGCTCCTCTATTACTATAACTTTTTTTTTTCAATGGATCTTCCAGCCCATTCAGGACCATGGCCTCTTATTCCGTTCCGTAATAATTTTTTCACAGACGGTAGTGCTCCTTGGACGACTGATCAGCTCGTCGTAAGGTCTCCACCTAAACACAGGATAACACACAGATTAAACGCATACGCAGACATCCATGCCTTGAGTGGAATTCGAACCCACGATCCCAGCGTCCGAGCGAGCTACGACAGTTCATGTCTTAGACTGCGCGGCCACCGTGACCGGCCTATTACTACGACTATTTATGGGATTTACAACCAATATAAATTGCTAAATTAACACCGTAGAAAAAATCTATTCTTTGCTAGCTAATTACAGACTTCTGGAATATCTTATATAACCAAATGTCTATATGGCTCTTGTCGACAGGAAAAGATAAATAATTCATGTAAGATTTGAGGCTTTCACGGCGGTGATTATGAAGAAAGCAGTCTTCTGGGATTTGGCACCGTGTATATGTGGTGTTAACCGACGTTTCGGAGGAACGTATCGCCTCCATCTTCAGGGTAGAAGGAAAAATAAGAATCCGCAAGCGAACAGACCGTGAGAACCAGTAAAAGCTTTTACTGTTCTCACGGTCTCCATCTTCCATATCCATCGCCTCCATCTTCAGGGTAGAAGGAAAAATAAGAATCCGCAAGCGAAGAGACCGAAGAGCTTTTACCGGTTCTCACGGTCTCTTCGCTTGCGGATTCTTATTTTTCCTTCTACCCTGAAGATGGAGGCGATACGTTCCTCCGAAACGTCGGCTAACACCACATATACACGGTGCCAAATCCCAGAAGACTGCTTTCTTCATAAATAATTGTTTGCATCCATTATTTCATTTTTTTAACACATATACTTTTTCTTCAGACAAAACGGCGGGTGACAGCTTCTTGCACGATTTCTATGAAATGATAACTAAACATTCTAGCGTCAATCAATCTTCGTAGTAAGCTCCGAATAGTCCTCTCCGACTTAAGTAGAGAGGTTCTAATTTGTCTCATTTTAACAATGTATTACTATGCAAAAAAAACGCAACATTTTGTATAGACCTAAGACATTAGCTTATGCAAGCGTGAAGCAAGCTGAAATCGTTGGGCCAGAGCACAATTCCACCAATCCGCACTGCTGAGGCGTGCTGTGTTGCCGTGTTGCAATTGGGACATTGCCAGAAATTGTTCGTGAGCGAATATCTAAGTGAAATGAAAACATGTCAATAAATAATGCTATATGAAAATATATAAAACTTATTAATTAGAGTCGATATCACGACAGGTTGAGCGATATTCATTGCATTTCAACTCACGAGAGGTTCAAGAATAAGCAATTTTGCAATACTGCAGTCTTGTAACTCCGCCTCCGTTTGCAATTCAAACCGTTACACTCACTCCATATGTGTCTCGTGAAGACTATATGGCAGAACCGTAGGCTCTGTACACGACTCTACAGCCAAATGGTCTCTAGCAAACTGTCCATATCAACCACAGTTAAGAATTACCGTCCGCACGAATGAAGAAATGTTGGACGATGGGAAATATGATGGAGGATAGTCTCTGAGACGGGACGGGACTATAAAAGCCTAAAAAAAAAATCCCTGGCCTGTAGTCCGCAAAAGAGCTATACCGACCGGGCGACCGCCGCTTGTCGACGAAGTTAGTGACAGCTATAGAGGATAGAGGGTGTCGCGTGGTCAGCGCAACGATTCCTCACGGCCGTCAATCTTGGTTTTCTAGACCGGAGCTGTTATTTCCTTGAAATAGCTCCGCAGTTATCCTCACGAGGCTGAGTGGACCCCTAAAGCCTAACTTTAGAAGGAGACTATTTTGAATAAAAAGAGTGAAATTCTGAAAATAATTAATTTAATGAACACAGTCCTAACAGAACCTGGACACACTCTGTGTGTGTGTGTGTATGTGTGTGTTTATATATATATATATATATATATATATATACGTACACCACAAGATTTCCGGAATTTACACCTACGGACCCGACTCCTTCATCAGTACCGGGACGAAAATGCCCCTTCATAAAATTTCGAACGGCATTTAATTTTCGCGAAGAACGCGGTTAAAGCGAAAGTGATGTGGCACCAGGACTCGATAACGCGACTCCTACGAGAAGATCCTCTAATTTCGAGTCTTAGTGCCACAGAAATACATAGACATGCCCTTTGGACCTCACATGTGAGACTGTGAACAGAAGCGAGTGTGGCTTCACGAGCTGAGTGGAGCGGCCCGTGTCTACGCACTCTGTGAATCAAGTAGGAGGAAGTGACGTGACAGCTGGCACACGCGTTATGACGAACACAAGCTTACGCATGTAGTGTAGGTGGGAGGGGGGGGGAGGGGGTTGCGTCGCACCCAGTCGAATCTGGGTGTGAATAGCTATTGTTCGTAGAAATGGCTCTAACGCCCTGACGGACTGGACCCTTTCAATGCCAAGTCTTAGCCGCCCGAAGCCTGAAATCCATCAAAATAATAGTTAAAAATTCATTCCCTGCTTCACATAAATCATACTGCATCTCCGTTACAGAGACTAACCGGTTAATGCTGTTTTACTTAGTTACTTATGGAGCTAAGCCCTTCTTGAGGGTCCGCAAATTCTGCAGCTACTCAAGAATTTCCCAGCATTTTATGGAACCCGAAAGTTCACTACCGTGTTCACAAGAGCCCAACCGGTCCCTGCCCTGAGCCAAATCAATCCAATCCATACCATCCATCGTGTCTCTCTAAGATCAATTTTAATATTTTCCACTCACCTATGCCTTGGTCTTCCCAGTGGTCTCTTTCCATCTGGCTTTCCCACCAATATCCTATATGCATTCTTCATCTCCCTCATTCGTGCTAAATGCCCTGCCCATCTCATCCTCTTTGACTTGATCATTCTAATTATACTTGGAGAAGAGTACAAGTTATGAAACTCCTCAATGTGCAGTTTTCTCCAACCTCCTGTCACTTCATTTCTCTTCGGTCAAAATATTCTCAACACCCTGTTCTCAAACACCCTCAGTCTATGTTCCTCACTTAATGCCAGAGACCAAGTTTCACGCCCATACAGAACCACAAGCAAAATTCTATTTTGTTTCTATATTTCCAAGGCAACTCACAGGTTAGAGGAGAAAAAGAAAACGTAAGTAGGCTGAAATTAATTCACAATTTCTGACCATGACATTGGGAATTCCATTTAATTGAAGTTTCTTTAATAAATAAACTTATTTAAAAGAGAAGAGTGTAGTTTTTACAATCAAAACATCTCGCGAAGCAGGTGGCAACTGCTTTCACGCTGGTTTCTTGCTTGGTTTATCATTCGACTCTAAAGATGGAAGAGACATGTTCTTTCGAAACGTCAGTTAACTTTCAATGGACTACACGTTGTTATATCCCAGAAGATAGAACTCTTCATAACCACTGCTGTGAAAACCTCAAATTAAAATGGTTAACCCTTAAAGAAACGGTAACTAAGTATACCAATCCAGAAGTGGCCGCAGTACAAGGGACTTAGTCCCACCCCACTAACAATAAAAAAAGTATACCGAATGTGATAGAGCACGCACATGCGTGGAACTAGGATAGGTTTCTAACACAAATTTCTACGTCCTTTTCCATCCTAGTTCCACGCATGTGCGTTCTTTATCATTATTTTTATTTTTTGGTTTCTTGTTATCTCCCGCTGAACTAGCCTAGTCCTATATGTTGAAATAGCTGGGTAATTCTGACATGAATTGTCCAGTGATTCAGATTAGCTCTTTCTAAGGGGCACAACTGACTAGGTGTCTTACTTCCTCACCTGAAGACGGAAACAGATCCAGTTTCCGAAACATCGTCTTTCTATTTCCTACAATTCCGGACAATGGAAAAAGTAACCCCCGCCCCCCAGAAATTCTGTGTATTTTTATGCTGTTTGATTTACGTAACGTCGTTATGTTAGGGTGATTCGTGAACGGACAATTGGGAAGCGGGGGGGATAGCCTCGTGGTCTATTTTAAGATCACATTTGCCCGGAAAACTGAGGAATATGATGAAAGTCCTCAGTCAAGATTTTAACACGGATCATCTCGAATGCAAAGTATGAATAATGACCATGAAATGTGGTACGTGTGCACAGAACCCGTCTCTCCCAATCAACTTTAATTCTGTTCTCACAATTACACCAATATTAATATTACCCTCTCAATTATACCCGCCCCTGAGCTTGCTGTCTCCTTTCATAAATTGGAACTTACATCTTGTCCGTGTTCCCAATAGTTTCATTTCATCCGCCATTCTGCACATGCGCGACTTCCTTCATGTGAACAAGAGGTCATATAACCCATATTAGGTCAAAATTTCGACCGTGGAGAGGGAGGGTTCTGTGTTCACTTACTCATTCTTGGGCAATTTAATGACGCTGTTTCAATTCCAGAGATTACACAGGGCTTAGTGAGATTGGAACACGACCATGAGCTAATTAAGTAAGTATATGAAGGCGATAAAATTATATAAACGTATAACTTTGCTGTGGTTTTGTATGGGTGCGAAACTTGGCCTCTGATATTAAGGGAAGAACACAGACTGAGGGTGTTTGAGAACAGAGTACTGAAGAGTGGATTTGGGACAAAGAGAGATGAAACGGTAGGAGTTTGAAGAAAACTGTTTAATAAGGAGTTTCAAAACCTGCGCTCTTCGCCACATATACTTATAAAGATCAAGTCAAAAAGGGTCAGATGGGCAGGACCTGTAGCATGGGGAGCATTTTAGTGGGAACGCTAGAAGGAAAGATATCACTAGAAATGCCTAGACGAAGGTGGAAAGATAATAATAAAATGGATCTTAGAGGAATAGCATGGGACTGTAGGGATTGGATTGATCTCTCTCTCTCAGGATAGAAACCAGCGGAGGGCTCTTGTGAACATGGTAATGAACCTTCGGGTTCCATAAAATGTTGCGAAATTCTTGAGTAGCTGAAATAGTGGCTACTTCTCAAGAAGGCCTATCATCCACGGAGCTACTTAGTTAGTTAGTTGGTTAGATATAGGATGGAGATGGTCATTACCAATAAATGAGTAAATGTACAAGGGTTGGGCCTTCTTGGCCTTTGCATCGCGACCGCACTGATCTGTTGTGCCTAAAGGTCATTACCAATGAAAGTACTGTACTGGAATTCGTCTGGAGAAATGCAGAAAAACACGGAAAACAGCTGGCAGTCAGACTGAAACTAGAGCAGGAAACTGCTCACAACAAGTCAGTTAGACCATGATTCGTTGGAAATGTTGAATCTTCACATTAATCGATAATGTTCTGAAGTTCCTTCACATACTTACTTACTCACAAACTTACTCATGGAGCTGAGTTCTTCTTAAGGAGCCGCAAATTCTGCAGCTACTCAAGAATTTCCCATTATTTTATGGAACATGAAGGTTCAGTACCATGTTCACAAGAGCCTTCCACTGGTCCTTATCCTGAGCCAGATAAATCCAATCTATCCCATCCAATTTCTCTAAGATCCATTTTAATATTGTTCAGACACCTACGTCTTGGTCGTCCTAGTGGTCTCTTTCCTTCTGGCTTTCCCACCAATACCCTATATGTATTTCTCTTCTCCTTCATTCGTACTACATGCCCTGACCACCTTATAATCCTTCACTTGATCACTCTAATTTTAGTTGGAGAACAATACAAGTTATGAAGCTCCTCTCTATGTAGTTTTCTCCAAATTCCTGTCACTTCACCTCTCTTCGGTCCAAATATTCTCCTCAACACCCTCAGTCTCTGTACCTCCCTTAATGTCAGAGACCAAGTTTCACACCCATACAGAACCTCAGGCAAAATTATAGTTTTGTATAATCTAATTTTCATGTTTTGGACAGAAGTTACTCGTATTTCACGTAGCTAGAAAGCCGGACAGATATGACCTCTCTATCATGAGTTACCTTCGTATTACGAAAGCAGACTCGAGTAATTTTCACGAAGCATCTAGAGCCGATTTCAACTGCAGCGTATCACGTCAGCGTCGTCTCTTGTGAACTGTGCTACCTCTCCACTCTCCCATAAACAGGGATGTGTAGTTATTTACTCTGGGGCCAGTTGGGGCACTCGTGAGAAGAATTCTGTAGTCTTAAACTGTGGCATTAATTGGACACCTACCAAATGCATAAAAATTGCACTAATATTAAATAGTTTGAACAGCTGTACTTGAACAACGCTGGCATTTTATGACCATTCTCACCGCCGATCTAACAGATGTTGGCACTAAAGGCACTACACAAAATCTGGAGTGATCCCTACTTGATTTGGTACAAACAAAAACAAAACAAAATCCGTGACCTGTAGTCCGCAAGCTAACTATACCGACCGAGCGACCGCCGCTTGTCGGCGAAGTTAGTGCCAGTCTTTGCGGATAGAGGGTGTCGCGTGGTCAACGCAACGAATCCCCACGGCCGTTAATCTCGGTTTTCTACACCTGAGCCGCTATTTCTTTGAAATAGCTCCTCAATTATCCTCATGAGGCTCAGTGGACTCTCTTTCAGACCCACTACTTCTCAGAAAATCTGGTAGAGCCGGGAATCGAACCAGGACCTCTGGATCTGTAGCCAGGAACTCTGACCATAGACCACAGAGGCGGTCCTTGATTTGGTACAGTACACAAAAATTTTAAATAGGTCTACGCATTCTAATTCACCAAAAATTTGAACGTTCGTAAAATTATTGATTATTATTACTAATGTTGCCTGCTATTACAATGCTGTGCACACCCTTCGCGTAACAAAGCAAGAACTGTCAATAGGGCCACATTATTTCAGTTAATACTCGTAGTCTCGTACTGTTTTGCGCACCCCTGTCTTTATAGCGAATATGTGAGACGCGTATAAAACAGCCCCTTTGCACGCACGCTACTCGCGTGTGCACATACACGCTCTAATCGTGAGCTTCCGTCATCAATCCTTCAATGCGTGAGTGACCATCTCTCCCTGGTTCACGAGCGACAGCGTCACCTAGCCCGGGTCCTACTCAGTGAGGCTACATTGGCGCGTGCTCTCCTACTAGAAAAGCTCAGTCGCTTAGTTCATGTGCAGGGCGGGGACAGTCACAGACTCATTATACAAAGCAAGTGAACCCAGTTCACATTCTGACTTTGTAAAATTCGTCAGATTTAACTGAAATTTTCGCAGTACCTCAATCTTTGTAGTCGCTAACACAAGCAAATGTCTTCTCGGACCATTCAGTTCGGTGAAAGCCAATCGACCCTTCGAAGGTAACATGTCGCTTCTATCTGACGGGTTGAAGAGATAGCCAAGTAAGAAACCAGACACTGCTCTTGTTTAGTTTACTCTTCTACACTGAATATGGAGGTGATATGTTCCTCCGAAACATCGGATAATTTTCACCGGACTACTCATCTCTTCACAGCCACAGCTGTGGGAATGTTTCTGTGATTCATACCAAACCTTCAGATGTGTTTCCGACCAACCTCCATAGGAACCAGCCAAATGACTACGTACTGTACCCATTCTGCATGGTTGCCATGACATTTCTGTGCGTTTCAAGTTTGTGGTGTGCATATCTTAACAGAAGCTGTACATTTTTTCCTTTCAAAAATCTGAAACCATAAAACATTTCTCGACCCCAGCCCAAGTGGCTTTACACAGACGGGGTGGTTCGTTCAACAGCAAGTAGATGGGGGAGGCACGTGGACCTAAAGTCCTTGTTTCCATATAAAATAAGGAAACCAAGCTGAACACTGTTCTCTTCGAAGTACCATGACGTCAGTCGCATCCTGAAGAAGTACTCACTCGCCTCCAGAACCAGTTTATATAAACCAATTTTAGAGTAGCGATCCCATCTGCGCATAAATGTCACAAATGTTCTTTTCCTTACGTTTCCCACCCATAATTGTACGCATTTCTTGTTTCTCTCAGGCGTCTTGCCCCCTCATCCTCCCTGATTCAGCCACTTACAAACGACAGTCAGGTCCTAGACTGTGCAAGGCGGCTCAAGCCGCAACCTTTCCGATGTTTATTCGGAAGTTGCTCGGTTCGAACCTAGGCCGGTGCGCAAACTATTCTGAATGAAAATTTTCGTGGTTAGTTCACTGCTCACTATCACACATTTTTTCGACGCCATAAGACTCTATAGTCTAAGTTACCGACAGCGTCATTAAACAAATTACGAATTAATAAAACGGTATAATAGGGAACCGGACCGGAAGATGAGGGTTCAATTTCTCCCTCTTTGCCACCTCGTCCAGACGGTCTATGTAGAACTACCAGTCTGTACTGCGGAAAAAGCAGCCAGAGCATGAAGACGGCTGCTCAGGGCCATCCAGCACCAATCGAACGTTTGGTTAACCCATTCTTCGGGAAAATGCATTTTCAGTCTAGAAACGATGGCGCTTTTATCTACGTGGCACTATATGCCTTTGCAGGACGATTGGGGTTCGATTCCCAGCATGGTAAACAGATTTTTCTGTAATCCACAGCGTCCAGACCGGTTCTGGGGCCGACCCAGCCTCTCTTTTAACGGGCACCGGGGGCTCTTCCCTCGGGGGTATAGAGGCTGGGGCGTGAAGCTGACCACTCATCTTCATCTAGTACCGATGTCAAGAATGGTGCAGCTATACCTTCGCTCTCACAGATGTGTTCACGGTGTGGTGCTTAATTAACTAAGCAAAGGGACAACTTTACCTTTAACTCTACGCTTTGACTACGTGGTGCTTAGGCAAAGGTGTACGTTTATCTTTGCAGAATAAAATATCTGACATTTACTTTGCTTTCAGTACAGAAGTGTATGGATCAGTCTAAAGAAAGTGACCCCAATGCTAGGGACAAAAGACATAGAGTAAGCGAGAGAGAGAGGGAGAGAGAGAGAGACGGGCGTCTAAGTGGGACAGGAGACAGAGTAAGACGGGGGCTGAGGGGTGAGGTGGAGAAGCCGAGCGACACCCATCAATCGATTGTCAGCTAGGGTCGGGTCAATCCGCAGCAGGCTGCCTGCGTACGTCGCAGTCCAAGACCCTTATTTGGATGCCATTGCGCAAGATGACATTTAAGAAACACGCTATATCCTGACACATACATAGCGCAGAGAGCTCGCTGTCTCTGTCTGGCACGGCTCTGGGCAAAATTACACAGAGAATGCAATGACGGCTTGTTTTACTTTAAACTGAGTCAGCACTGCACTAATACAGAGAAGTAAACTGAATACGATTTCTTATTATTCAGTTAAACTGCTATCATCTCGTTGATTTTCCAAAAACATTAAAGGTTACCACCCTTTTATGTTCCTTGGGGTCTTCTCTGACCCCAGCGCATATGAATTACCTAAGTATTTTTTGAGAGGACTGTATTTGTTTAGGTGTGCTTTCTTATTCTGTAACGAGGGCCCTGCACTACATCCCGTGGCCAAAACCTTGTCTCTATTTGAAAGCAGCGTAATTTCACAGCTGTCAACGTAAAGTAACTGACATTACGAAAACAGTCGATGTCCCCTCACCGTCAAAATACGCAAAGAGCAACTTCTGTTTGAAACATAAATGTCTATTCCATAGACTTACAGGACTATCTACATAACGCGAGGAAAAGATTTCTTCTACATTATGCTGTTTGTGGTCACACTAATTAGTTTTGTAGCGTAAAACCTGTTGCCGAACAGTTCTCTCAGCGATAAATTGCTCTGCAGCAACGCATCAAGATGCTGCTTCAATGACGCATTTGGAAATACCAGGTTACTACCAAAGAAACAGACACTTTCATCGTTTTATAGAAACCAAAGTATTATTGATATGGCCAGGACACTTAATGGTTTTTTAGTATATATCTTTAACATTGTATGACTAAGTTACAGATGTTCTGTGTGTGAGCCTTTTGTCCCACGGCAGATATCAATACGTTCCAAACGCACGGGAGCACGTCCTCTTCAGCACTCGCAACGGCTGATGTGATGCGTTGCTTTAGATCGTTCACACTTACAGGGACGAAGGTGCAGTTGCAAGAACTTCCATCCCAACTCTATGCCACTACGCGTACTGCGTGTCTGCCTGTGTCTATTTCTTGTAGAGTAACCCAGTAATGAAGACCGCGCCATAGCCCAAGCGGTTAGTCGCTAGCTTCCCACGGCGGCGGCCTGGGTTCGATTCCAGGTCTGGTCAAGTGGGATTTGTGGTGGACAAAGTGGCGCTGGGGCAGGTTTTCTCCGAGTACTTCGGTTTCCCCTGCCAATCTTCATTCCACCAACTGCTCCACAATTACCCTCACCTATCATCTGGGGCTGGTACAATAGGCCAGAAGTGGCCGCAGTACAAGGGACTTAGTCCCGCCCACTAGCAATAGAAAAAAATAGTAATGCGCACTAGGAACAGATATAAAAAGGAGACAGAAAAGAAGGAAAGGATAGGTAAACAAATAAAGAAAGAAATGAGGAAAGGAAGGATTAGAAAGAGAAGAGAAAGAAAGAAACGAAGTAAGAATGACAGAAAAGAGACAGAGAAGGAAAGAAAAGATGCGAGAATGAAAGGAGGCAAATCTGGAAACAGCGATAGCAGACAGAATGAAAAGAATTAAAAGGAACAAAGGAAAGAGAGAAACAGGAAATAAGAAGGGAGAGAAGCAGGAGAGCAAGAAATGAGAGTGTTCACTCCTCTGCACAAGCAGGCCTCTGTTTGGAACGGCAGTGGAAGCTGAACTAGCCGCCACGCGCTGTGCACGGAAGAAAGCGACACTACATTTCGAATGAAGACCCTGAACAGCGTCAGTCTACAGCTCCATGGTGTCTCCGGGGAGTGACAGGTCCATCACAACGCCACCCCTCCGCTCCCGCGCCCGATATAAGACTGGAGGTCCAGCAGCATCCGACATGGACAGATCAATGCTCAGGCAGGCAGGCAGGAGGAGGACATCGCAAAGAGCGAGACGGCGCGCCTTTACTGTCACCTGGACGTCAACTCCAGATCCAGTAGACACTGCAGGGGTGGGTATGGCGGACACAGCTCCCCGCGTTCAGAGCAGCAGTGGCCTATGTGCTAATTGCTGGAAGAGGAGGAACCTACTGTACATTATCCCTCTCAAACGAGTACGGTCTTCTGGAACGTGACGAGGCTCAGTTCCGCAGACAGGCGCCGACGTTTCGGAGGAACTGGAAGCCTCCGAAGCGTTGGTAACTACATACTGAGTTGCACTACGTCACGCCGCGGAGAGCCGTAACCTCGACACCGCCTCTGGAACCTCAAATCCAGCCCCATGAAGTACAATCTTTCCTGAAAATTCGACAAGTGCTCAGTGGCTCAAGAAATTTGCCGTCTTCTCTGAACGCGGAAGGTTCATTACCGTATCCTACCATGAGCCAGCTGCATCCAATCTGTACCCTCACACAGTATTTCCCAAGTATCACCTTCAATATTAATTACCTATCCATTTCTGTCTAGATCTCCCTAGTGATCTCTTTATTTAAAGTCTTTTTACCTATTACTCTGTAAGTCTGTCCTACTGCTTTGTGTATGAACACATCTCATCTCTCTGTTCAATATAAACTTAAGTCAAAACTTAATGCGTTAATTGCACGAGGTGGTTATAATGACGGCGTAATATTAAAGATGCGTCATTTCATTGCCTGCGCGACTGCTACTCTTGCACGGATTTCCATGAGATTCGGCATCGAGATTCTGCACTCAAATTTGACGGCCGAGTTTAACTTTAGTCCGTCGTCATTCTATTTTATACGATGCCCAAGCCGAACCTACATACTTCCTGAAAACTGTAATGCTACATAATATGAACTGCAGACCTAACAAAGGCATACAACTTTAATTTCAAACGGTTTAAGGAACAATAAATGAAGTCCCAAGAAGCACGGGCCTGACTTGTGAAAAACCGCCATGTGATGTACAACGTACTATCAGCTTTTCAGCAAAAATGAGTTATTTATATTTGCAACAAATTAACATGAAGGTCTGTGAGGTATGCATGGCCGCAAACAACCCATCTTGAATACGTAGACACGCTGTGTTGGAGTAGGTACAATATTTCATTCCACTTTTTCCACTAGGGCTATTGTCCATAGCATCTTTCTAGGTATTCACGTGACTGCATTATAAGGAGTTCGCAAATTAATATCTTGTAGGAATTTCGAGTTTATTTAATCCGAGCTAAACGTCCATCCTATCGGAAAATTCTTATTTAAATACTCTAACATTAATTAAGATGATTCTGTAGTCCTAGTTAACGAGTGTAGAATCCTCGATTTCCTGCTCAGTTCTTATCTTTCGAGTCAAAATACAAGACAAAATAGTTAAGCCACTAAAGCAAACAACAGTCTAGAAGACCGTGGTTCGACTCCTAGCAGTAGTGGTAAGTGTTCCGTTTGCTGTGGGCACTAGAAGTTCTTCTCCTTGGGTGACTGGAAGGTGAAGCTGACCGCTTCTACTCAGTGTCTACAGTAAGAATGCAATAAACGTTCACTTCCACTTCCATATACGCGACCATAATATTGTGCTGCATAACAGCATTCATTCAGTATTGGAGGGGGTGGGTTTCCCCATGCAACGCGAACCAGTTGTTATCTATTGTACGTCCCCCTTTGATATTCTACCAGTCGCCATACCCTTCCGGTACTGGTGCTTGCTATTAGCCCCGTTCAGTCAGCGAATTCGACCCCTCTACTGGCAGTGGTACCCGATACTTCCCCCCATCTACCGGAGGTACTGAAAGCTACTTGGGTGGGAAACTTTTTACCTAATTTTGCTCAGAGGTCTCCTAGTGACATAAGGATCTTTTACGTGCCGTAAATCTAGGACACGGGACCTACGGCTTAAAAGTCCCTCCCGGAGGACTTGTTCCCTGAATTTTTCCGCCCTTAAAAATTCCACGACCTCCGCCGGGAACGTTACCCCTAGACTATGGAGGCCGCTTGCATAACAGCAACCCTTTAGGTATAAATATTTTCTTCAGCACTAATTTCCTTTAGCCTTTAATCCATGGGGGTAAAGAGAGCAGGATGATGTACAGGTATGTAGAATGAACCGCTGTTCCAACTGCGTCCTTTGCAATTCTACAAATTTCTCAGACTTTGGTATTCATTTGATGGAAATATCGTACTGTACCTTAGAGATATACGAGTATTTCAGTCAAAAAATATTTGCCGTTGTGTCTCCTTAACTACATCATATCAAATAAAAAAACCTCCGTGGCTTGGGTCAGCAAGCGAACTATACCGACCGAGCGACAGCCGCTTGTTGGCGAAGTTGCCGATAAAGGGTGTCACGTGGTCAGCACAACGGATACCCACGGCCGTTAATCTAGGTTTTCTAGACCGGAGCCGCTACTTTTCCTTTCAAGTGGCTCCTCACGTATCCTCATCCCAGTTCCTGACCCTCTACTTCTCAGAAAATCTGGCAGAGCCGGGAATCGAACCCGAGACGTCTGGCTCTGTAGCCAGGAACTCGGACCACGAGACCACAGAGGCGATCTATATTACATCAAAGAATGTTTCAAAAAGGAAAAGCCTTAAGAAGAGCTATACTTCGTGTCATGTAACTATTTCCGGTATGATGAAACTTTTTGAGAAAATCGGTAATTTCAGTTTGACTTTCATATAGAGTAGAGGTCACGCTGGACAATCGCCTGGCCGCCGTGTCTACTTTCAATTACGCCTACATATCCTTGAGGAAAAATGCATCATTATTTTTAATTATGCTCCCCAAACTGATTTCTCTGTGGCATTCCCTGCGTTTTAAATTAGGTCTCAAGCGTCACGTTGTACTACAACCTGTAACAAGAGAAATAATTCAAAAGTGCAGGCGGTAGGAGATGGAGCTTGTATTGTCATCTGTTCTTACTATAGCAACGGCGCGATTAGATCGTAGCGTCACTGTCAAGCTGGGCAGCATTCATGTCGAGTCCGACGCAAGACGAGAGAGGACGCTACCGTCGGACACGTCACACGCATACATTCAGACACAGAGGCGTGCGTGAAACAGTGGCATTAGTACTGTACCACTCCACTAGCCACGGTGTGAAAAGGTTGGGCACAGGAATTCCCTTTTGGGAATCACTGTGATACACACTCCCAACTAACGGGTTAACTAGCTAGAATCTTCAGTTTGCAAATATGACAAGAGAATTTAATGTAAGCAGATCACAGTGGCCGTGCGGTCTAAGGCATGAACCGTCTTCGCCCGCTACAACACTGGGATCGTGTGTTCCAATCCCATTAGAGGTAAGGATGTCTGTGTGTGTAGGTAGCGACCTTGCGATGGGCTGGTCCCTTGTCCAAGGAATCCTACCGACTGTGTATAAATTAAGAAAGTGAAAAAGAGGCCCCCTCTGTGGTCTAGTGGTCAGCGTTCTTGGCTACAGATCCAGAGGTCCGCGTTCGATTCCCGGCGCTACCAGATTTTGTGAGAAGCAGTGGGTCTGGAACGGGGTCCACTCAGCCTTGTGAGGATAACCGAGAAGCTGTTTCAAGGAGATAGCGGCTCCGGTCTAGAAAACCGAAATTAACGGCCGTTGCGCTGACCACGCGATCCGCAAAACTTGGCACAAAACTTCGCTGACAAGCGGCGGTCGCTCGGTCGGTATAGTTCGCTTGCGGACTAAAACCACGGAGGAACACGAACTTCTGGTTTTAAGGGTACTCTTGACAAAGAATTTGTGCAGGACAAAATACTGACCGCATAAGATCTAAACTTTTACCTCAGATATTTCCGGGCATTATATTATAATATTATATATATAATGTGAATAGCTTTGAAGTAATATATTTGTACTTATGATGTATGAAAAGGGAAAATGTGTGTACCCCCAGCATAGAGCACCTTCTGACGTTTGTGACTGGACGAGAGAGGAATACCTGCTTTCTGGTATGAGTACAGAGGAAACTGTTTGAATGCAACAAGCAGTTATGTTACGATCAGCAATTGCATGTTCATTATCCGAGCCACTGTGTTAAATAAAGTCTGTACAGCAGAAAACCCTCCACAAGAGGAAGAAGAAATGGTAATCAGTTGCTGTAATTGTCGGACTATAATCTGTTTGGGACCTGAACACTAAGCTTACCAAACTAAGGCTTTTTGTAACTTTAATTTCGTTGACGTTAGAAGTGGGGGGGGGGGGGAATTAAAAGGGCAAAATAGAGTGGAGCTGGGAAGGAAGGAGAGGTTAAAAAAGTGAGGACGAGGAAGGTAGGGAGAACAGAGTGACCCCCAAGAGCTCATTTCCTCTGTTTAGCAGCGAACTGAGTGACAGTGGGCCCTCGCGCCGTCCGTTGGTTTTTTATACTGTTCGGACAGACTTCCTTTTAAAACGCAATATACCCCTCCTCCCTCAGCAGACGGACAGGAGGTACCACTAGCAAAACCGTGGGTCTACTGCTTGCTTGCATTATTTGGCAGACAGACGGGTAGGGTTGGAAAGAAAATCACCCAGCAGAGCAACAGTTAGACATGTAAAAGACAGAATAGTATTGTTTCTAGCTCATTGCATATTCAGTGATTCATGTCTTCCAGAGGGATTTCTTCTTGAGCCAACGTGTACGCGAGGAATGCCTTCAGGCAAACACACCCACTGGTTCCGGGGTATTGAGGGTTTAGTAGAAGCAAAGAAGGAAAATGCGAACAAACGAAAAGAAGAAAACGGAGGAGTTGAAGAAAAAAGAGCTGCAAGCAAAGAGTGTAAAGTAAAACTCACGATAATGGCAAACTTAAAGAGAAATAAACTTCGGGCGTCTCAAAGCGAGGTTAAACAAAACATATTTACAAGAGTCACTCACTGCCAACTGGAGGACTCAGTCTCCTGCACTGACTGCACAGCGATCTCTGACGAATCGTAAGATCAAGGGCACTGGAAGCCGGGTAACAATTCAGCTATGTAATTAAGTAATCACATTCACTGCTAATCAGTCCACAAAGCAGGCCTTCGCCAAGTACTGCTTCTGTCCACTGCAGGCGGAGGATCTGTTGCTGTGCTCTTGAAACACCGATGGAAGGGGCGTGCTTTTCATTATGGCAGACAAGTTCCGGAATGGACGCAGAACGGGTGAAGTTTCCCTGAACTCTCAGCACATTCTAAACCGCGGTACTACATCTATTTGAATGACCAGCTTCACGTTCCAGCCACTTTATCCAGAGAGAAACAGCGGCGGTACACAATGGGTGAGTGAGCCTCAGGGTAGGTCCGGGGGTGATTTAAAAGTGAAAAATCTTTACCGCTGGTGGATATCGAACACTGATCGTGCCCAGCTTTTAAACAACTGTGCTTAATGTCTAGCCGCTTGTCCCAAATGAAATGTTTCAATCAGCCTAAACGGAGAAAGGCCCACAAGATAGTACTGCAAGAACACGCACTCACCATTACGCGTTCACTTCCTGTAGAAAGAACGCATTAAAAATCGAAAGCAGGGATGTTTTCACATTCAGCCGTTATAAAACGTGATGTAGGATGGAGACGTGAGCGGGGGACGTCACGGCTCCTGCAATAATGTGCTTGAGGTGCAGGGGGTGTGTTGACGGATAGAAGCGGCCCTGACAGCTCGAGGTGGCGCTGGGGTATGGGGTGAGGAGGTGCTTCGGACAGCACAAGAGTGACATGGGCGCGGACAGAAGGGGGTGTCGTCTCCAGAATCGCAGTTTCATTTCAACCCTTAGTGGTGGCCATGTTAACATAGGGTGACACTGTTCTTGAATTTAAAAAAAAAGTACAATACGTGACACTCTCTGATGGCTTGGTAGCATGTAATGTTTAATTTCTGTTTCCGAGAAGACTTTGAGTCGATCTGTGGACGTAGTTGGGCTGTAGGCAGGCAGCGCCGTGATGGTGGGGTCTACTGCGGTTACTTCGCAAAGTACATAAAATGAATACATAATGGGGAGGTACTTCTGTTCGTCCGCATGTTTCAACATAGAATCAACTCAGTGAATTTACAATTAACCTTAGAATTTAGGGAGTGTGTACGAAATTCAGGACCGCCTCTGTGGTCTAGTGGTCAGAGTTTCTGGCTACAGATTCAAAGGTCCGGGTTCGATTCCAGGCGCTAAAACATTTTCTGAGAAGTAGTGGGGCTGGAACTGGGTCCACTCAGCCTCATGAGGATAATTGAGGGGATATTTCAACGAAATGAACGGCTCCGGTCTAGCAAACCGAAATTAACGGCCGTGGGGATTCGTTACGCTGACCACGCAACAACTTCTATCGGCAAAAGTTGGCACTAACTTCGCAGACAAGCGGCGGTCGCTCGGTCGGTATAGTTCGCTTGCGGACTAAAACCAAGGAGTACGAAAATCAGTTGGATGGACCGGATTTCACGGTTCTTGTGGTTTCTTTGACGACTCTGTGAGTACCTGACTCCATACACAATGCCGAATGGTAGGATGACTGATGAAAACATCGGTAGCTCACGTGACATAAGATGCTATAAGTAAGCAGGATGAATCCAATTCTAATGTGTACTTTATGTCCGGGTGAGTACTGAGATGAGCCCTGTTAACTACAGAGCTCTGTACCTGCAACAGACAAACGTTAAGGTCAACGCTGTAAGTGAAGCCGCAAAGAGCGTGTTTGCAACATATACTCGCATGTCTATGCTGGAACACGCTTCTGTTACTTACTTACTCGTGGAGATGAGCCCTTCTTGAGGAGCTGCCAATTCTGCAGCTTCTCAAGAATTTACCAGCATTTTATGGAACCAGAAGGTTCATTACCATGTTCACAAGAGCCCTATACTGAGCTAGATCTATCCAATCCATACCATCCCACCCTATCTCTTTACAATCCATTTTACTATTGACCACCCACCTACGCCTTGGTCTTCCAAGTGGTCTCTTTCCTTCTGGCTTTCCCACCAATATCATATAGGTATTCCTCTTCACCCCCATTCATGCTACATGCCCTGCCAAATTCATCTTCCTTGACTTGATCATTCTAATTATACTTGGAAACGAGTACAAGTTATGAATCTCCTCTTTATGCAGTTTTCTCAACCCTCCTGTAACTTCATTTCTCTTCGGTCCAAATATTCTCAACACCCTGTTCTCTGAACACCCTCTACTTCACAAAATTAAGGCAGTCGCGGCACCCACGCTCTCTGAATCGCCAAAACCGTGTTAGCATACTGCCGTCACACATTTTTGGTCTTATCCTGAAGTAAAGCCGACCATTCCCTTCGATATAGTACCAAGGTTAAGAATGCCTGGAGCTAAACCTCCATTTCTCGGTACCTATTCATAGCGTGATTCTTAATTAAGCACACAGACGTTACCTTTTATGTGGTGCTAATGTAGTCACCCAACAAATTAACGCCATAAACACGCAGACCTATTCGTAAGCGCACCGATACTGTAGCATGTAGGCCTGTTGCCAAGTAATGGCCCTCTAAACAACGGCCGTTTCTAGGTAAGGATCGCAACAGATTCCTAATATGCATCAACGGACTAACTGTGAGGCGTGGTTCCCTATGCGGTCCGTACGACAGCTTCGTGACGCAACAATAGAAAGTGTGTTGGGAGAGTTGTATTCTATATGCTGTCCGTGCCGAGGTGTTTTAAGCAGGACAACTCTAGAGTTTAGTTAGTTGTGAGAGAGTCGCCAGCCAGTAAGGACGTGAACACGGAAGCTGAAGACGCTACGCCGTTGAAAGCCGTTACCAGGCGACAACCAGTGAAGACACAGCAGACTGAGAACACTTAGTATGTGCTGCAGTGAACTGCAGAGTGTGTGAATTAGAGAGAGCGCTATAGTTACTTGTAGTTACGATCTGTAAGTGTTTAATAAATCCAGTTACCAACCCAAACCCCGTCTATAATCACGTAAACATATGACAATATTTTGTTCCTTTCAGGTGAATGTGACAGATACGTTAGTTCATCTTTGTATGTAGGTATATTAACATCTCGGTTAGCTATCGCACATGTTCATAGACGCGCCAACAATATAGCAATACAATGAGAATTGGAAAGGAAAGCATAGCCGATATCTCGGTGATGTGATTAATTACAGAGTTGAGAGGTTTTGAAGCATCGCTACCGCTCACTGTAAGGGGTAGTACGGATGGGTCCCTCGAGGAGAGAGGGACCTGGAAGGGTCAGATGGTGAGGCGAGCTGAAGATCCTGACGGACACGAGGCCGAGAACGTCATTTCCTTCTCGCTCGATACTGAAGCCCGCGTCCAATTATTGGTAGGGCAGAAGTCTGATGTGACCCCTGAGTTATGGGGTGCAATGAACGTTTCGATTTATCTTGGAGAAGTGGGTAGTTCATCTGAAACACGTCCTGCAGCCGGAGCGATATACATACCAGTGCTGTACACTTCTATCCGACGAGAATTTGCTGGACCTTGAATTTCTTATGTCTTGCTAAATACGAAGCTAGAAACACTATCTCCTACCTCTGAGCAATCTCTGTGTTATCCAGCCGGGATATGGTCCCGCTACCGTGTCCAGACCGGTTCTGGCGTCCAACGAAAGGATATCCGGAGTTCATTCCCTGGAGGTAAAGCTGAACACTTAACTTCATACAGTGACAAGATCAAGTACGCGAGAAACTTTACCTCATGACATTAGGCGCATCATAGGAACATTCCACTAATACTGACCTAGCCGAAAAGTTTCAAAATGCCTACTTTAGAATTGGCACTGATTGAGCCATAGGCCTAAAATTTTGTTTCTTTGCCGCAAGACGCCCTTACATTCAGAAAAAAATTATTTCTGTTTCTTGTACACGACTTGTCATCTCTGGCAAAAAACATTTACATGAAAAGCCGCTCTGCATTATTTCATACAAGTGGACATGTAGAATTAGACATTGGCGCATAGTTCAGGCTCTTAGTCGCCGGCTTCCCACAGCGGTGGCACGGGTTCGAGCCCAGATCAGGTCATGCGGGATTTGTGGTGGACAAATTGACATTGGGGAAAGTTTTCTCCGAGTACTTCGGTTTCCCCTGACAATTCTCGTTCCACCGACTGCTCCACATTCATCATCATCTGTCATCCGGGGCTGGTACAATAGGTCAGACAGTGGCCGACGTACCAAGTGGACTAAGTCTCACCCCACTCCAAGAAATAAAATAAAAAAAAAACTAGTGGTAATGCGCATGTAACTGACATATCCCTATCACATGTTGGAGCAACTCTGCACACGCGCGATAGATATTTATGCTTCGCCTTATTTACGTTTGTATTTAGCTCTGGGGACAGGTGGACGGGCAACACACTACCTGAGCTAATGGAGTGAAGCGGTTCCTTCCTTGGAACCATAAGAAGTAAGCAATCTCGCCGAACTGAGCGTAGTAATGGCTGCAGAAAGTAATGCACACGAAGTGACAATATATCACACAAAACGCACTGCCGTGTTTATCGACACACACGCAAGAGACCCCGTCGCCTGATTCTTCTTATCACTTAACTGTATCCCTACCGGTCTCTGTTTGTTTTGCTTTTAATATGAAATCGCATTTACAGTTTTGCTAACGACCCCTCTTTATTTCTGCATGGAGGTTGTGTGTGAGAGACAGGTCAGGAGGAGAGGAGCCTGCTGACGGCCGCCAGTACGTCTCTCATTCCTGCTGGGCTCTTGCTTTGACAGTTCCGCAGAAGCTGGCTTGCCTAGACCGGATGGCTGGACGGACGGACTGACGTTTGTAGTAGTGAAACAGCTTTCGCGATGACGAGTTGAGAGAGCCCCCGAGCATTGCAGGGTAGTTTCATCTGTCGTTTGCAGGCGCCGGGGTAGGAAGACTACATCCCCCGTCATGTCCGTGTGCTGTATCGTGGAGCATGTCACTGAAAGAAACGCAGGGAACGCGAAAGAACGAGGTTGTACTTGGCTTACACGTGACAGATCATAGCTGCATGGGGGATGATGAATCAATTCATACCTTGTCTGAGTAACCTCAACCATCAGAAGATAAGACCTGAACATACTTCGGGAGACAAATAGGAACTCTGTTTTAAACGGACAAATCACCAATTCTGTAACACAACACGAAGGAATAAAGCGAACAAATAGCAATCACTCGGAGTGAATAATAATGTTTCACACTTATAGCAAGTGCGGGCCATTAATTACATCCAACCATTGTTAAACTGACTAAAGTCGCTGGCTTCTCACCGCGGCGGCCCGGGTTCGATCCGGGGGCTGGTCAAGTGGGATCTGTGGTGGACAAAGTGGCGTTGGGGCAGATTTTCTCCGAGTACTTCTGTTTCCCCTGCCAATCTTCATTCCACCAAATTCTCCTTCATCATAATCACCCGGGGCAGGCTACAATAGGCCAATAAATTGCCGACGTGCCTAGTGGACCCAGCTGGACTCCACCCTCCATTATGCGAATAAAAAATAGTAAATAAAAGGCCTAACTAACCAAGTGGATCACGGAATAAACAATAAATTAATTGGTTAAAATATCAACTGACTGAAAAATTGACACATTAACTAATTGTTTAATGGACATTTTGATTGACGCGGAATAGATGACTATGCTGTAGTTAATAATGATAATTTAATGATGATTAAATAATCCCTAGCAGTTAATCGTATCGCTGATTTTCCTTGTCAAATTAAATACTGGCCACTTCCAAGTTCACTGTTTAATCTGAACACCTGTCGGTTATACAGTACAACGTGACAAGAAATTTCCGTCTTAAAGAACTCGAATTTTCATCACCGGCTGCGGGCCTGCTTCGATTCTTTTACTTGATGCAAAGAAATGAAAATGCGCTGAACAGAGTGCAGCGTAAATAGGCGCTCATGAGCGCAAGTTAATCCAAGCGGAAGCAAATACTTGTGGATACGTAGGAACAGATATACGTTCTTACATAGATAAAATTATGTTCATACGTATTCTAACGCGTAAACGTAAATATACGCTCTCAGAAGGACAAACATATAATAAATTATAAAATAATAATTGTTAACACAGTCCAGTATCATTCAATTTGAAAATATTTATTGCCTTAACATGTTTCTGTCAGCTGACCATCTTCAGAAGGTATGAGGTTAACATGTTCAGGAACTACTGTAGTAGTAAAGGCAACAGATATCTACAAATTGAACCAAACTGGACGATGTTAATAATTATTATTCCACAATCTAATTTAGTAGTGCGACGGACCGGAATGAAGTTAAACAATTTTAAATTCTGTCACGAGATAAACATTCCATGGAATAATGTTTTCCTAATATACTGTTGGGTACAATTCCCGGCGCTACCAGATTTACTGGTAAGTAGTGGGTGTGGAACGGGGTCCACTCAGCCTCGTGATGATAATTGAGGAGCTATTTCACGGGAATAGCGGCTCCGGTCTAGAAAACCGAGATTAACGGCCGTGGGGATTCGTTGCGCTGACCACGTGACAGCCTCAATCCGCTAAAGTTGGCACTAACTTCGCCGACAAGCGGCGGTTGCTCGGTCGGTATAGTTCGCTTGCGGACTAAAACCACGGAGTTTATAATACACGGAAACATCTGTGACAACAAAATAGTTCAGTATGAGAAGCCAGGATAGTTCAGTCGGAATAGCGACTAGATTAAGCGTTGGGCGGTAGTGTAATCGGTGCTCGATTCCCAGAAAGAGCAAGAAATATCTCTTCTCTGTAGCATCCAGACCGTCTGTGGGGGTCCATAAAATATCCTGTCCAATGGACACCGGGGGCTGTTTCCCCGGAGGTTAAAGTGGCAGAGGCGTGAAGCTGACCACCCAGTTCCATGTAGTACCGAGGTTAAGAATGGTGGAGCTACACCCTACTCCCCCATACGTCTTTATAGTGTGGTACCGAGGTTAAGAATGGTGGAGCTACACCCTACTCCCCCATACGTCTTTATAGTGTGGTGCTTAATTAATTAAGTATATGGATGACTGACATTTATCTATTTCCAGCAACGATTCGCAATATTTCGTGTAGGGATTAATAAACACTCACATCTTACATACATTACTTAACGTTGTATTGTAGCGTCCTGTTGCACTGATTTTCATGATATGTATACAGTGGCCGTCTTGTAGTGCACTCAGTTTCACCTCTTACTTCACGACATGTTTCGGCAACATAGTGCCATCATCACGTGCCCTAATTACGCTAATCTATTGCATTGCTTGCCTTTATATGTCTCTATAAAAGTATTTAAAAACTGCGTATTTGTGTGTAAATTTATTATAGTTGACAAATACGCACTTTTTAAATACTTTTATAAAGACATACCAAGGCAAGCAATGCAATAGCTTAGCGTAATTAGGGCACATGATGATGGCACTATGTTGCCGAAACATGTTGTGAAGTGACAGGTGAAACTGAGTGCACTACAAGACGGCCACTGTATATATATTACTTACTTACTCATGGAGCTGAGCCCTTCTTGAGGGGCCGCCAATTCTGTAGCTACTCAAGAATTTCTCAGCATTTTATGGAACCCGAAGGTTCATTATGGTGTTCACAAGAGTCTTCCACTGGTCCCTATCCTGAGCCAGATTTATTCAATCCATCCCATCCCATCTTATCTCTCTAAGATCCGTTTTAATATTGTCCACCCACATACGCCTTGGTCTTGCCAGTGGTCTCTTTCCTTATGGCTTTCCTTCCAATATCCTATATGCATTCCTCTTCTCCTCCATTCATGCTACATGCCCTGACGACCTCATCCTCCCTGAGTTGATCGTTCTATATGTATTCTCCAAGTATAATTAGAATATATTAATATATATACAGGCCAACAGGGACGGAACCATTCAGAAAACATTCTTACATCAGAAGACTCAGTGAACGTTTTCAGTGTGAAGAGGGTGTGCTCGCGGATGCAACAGTGGCTAGCTGCTCCTCCACACATTGCATACCTGGTTGCATTCCTCAGGAGGCGTGAAAGCTCTTTACTTACCTGCAAAAGAGATAAAAAGACAAATCAAAAATCAAATACAATGTTTCACTGCTCAAAGCAGATCTCTAACTTTCGGCGTGGTCGGCGCATGCGCGTACCACACCGTAAAGAGCATCAATTTCGCCTTTTCCTACAAATAGGAGAACAATAACAGTTAAAATTGTGAATTACCAGTTTAAAGTAATATTTTAAACGATTCATACAACCTTCAAATTAAATTTAATTATTCATTACATGTGATACAATACTACGGATCATTTTTGAACCGCCACAGACCACAACTAGACCGAGAACCATAGATTGGGGAACACTGTCTTAAATGTTATTGCAAGCCTGCAGGCATAGAAGTAAGGTAAATCTGTCCTTGTGCTTAATTAACCAAGCACTATGCCAAGAAACGAGAGTGGAGGTATAGCTCCACCATTGTTGACCTCAGCACTAGATGGAGGTGAGTACTAAGCTTCACACCCCAGCCGCTTTAAACCCTGGGAAAAGGCCCCCCGGTACCCATTAAATGAGAGTCTCGGTGGGCCCCAGAGCCGGGTTGGACGCAGTATATAGAAAAATCTTTCCCCTGCCGGAAGTCAAACCCTGGCAGTCCATCCCTTAACCCCTCCCTACATCGACTGAGCTATTCAAATTCCTGCCTACAGGCATGTCATGTCTCACTGCTTCAGTTACTTTCAACAGAAATGAGCATGACAGAGCCAGGGAACTGAAGTAAATACTTAAATAAAATAGTAGCACACAGGGCACGGAAAATAATTTTTCAGAGATCTGCTACTTAGGTCTCCCGCTGTGGCAACGAACATAAGGGGCCGTAACTGTGTGATGTCCCACTCCCATAACACGTCTACCAGGAAAAAAAAAAAAACTCCGTGGTCTGAAGTCTGCAAGCGAACTATACCGACCGAGTGACCGCCGCCTTTCAGCGAAGTTAGTGCCAACTTTTGAGGATAGAAGGTGTCACGTGGTCAGCGAAAAGGATCCCCACGTCCGTTAATCTCGGATTTCTAGACCAGACCCGCCATTTCCTTGAAACAGCTCCTCAGTTATCCTCACAAGGCTGAGTGGACCCCGTTACAGACCCACTACTGCTCAGAAAATCTGGTAGCACCGGGAATCGAAGCCGGGACCTCTGGATCTGTAGCCAGAAACGGTGACCACTAGACCACAGAGGCGGTCCATACTTCTACCAGAAACACCGTTAAATTAAATGTGCCCCGACTCACTTGGAAAGGGCAAATTAAGACAAGGAAACAGTAAGTGGTACAACTTCCTCAAAATACAGCGGATTTTGATGCAGAGGCAGAAAGTATAATTCTTGTTTCTAGTTCGACTTATTTGGTGTCATTTATATCCAGTTCTCGCCATACACTCTCGAACCCGGTCTACATATGTAGCGGATTACTGATACGTCATTTCCTGCAGGAAAATGGAGGCCATGCTGCAGTAATACACATGTCTCATATTTCATTCGCTCCAGTCCAGCCTTCAGCCGCGAGAGACAGACAACATGGAACCAATTAAAATGTTTATGAAAATAGGCAGACTCCGTTATACAAACTCAGTTCAGTTATATGCCTTTAAAAGCTGCAGAAATTGACGTTTAGAAATTTAACTGCACGGTGTAAGGTCCTTCTTGAAAACTCGATGTGATTTTCTCAACTTGTCAAGAAATTCCCCGCGTATTATGGAACCTGATAGGGTGTTACCGTGTTCACAAAAGCCCAGCATTTGATCCTATCCTTAGTCAGCTGATCAATCCTCCACATTCATACAGTAATTCCGCAACATCAATTTTAATATTGTCACGTATTAGGGTTTATCGTGACTAATAATAATGCGTTCTGGATTTGATTGACTGGGTTTATTGGACGCCTCTATCATAATTACAATTAACTATAACAGCTCACACATTGAACTACCTCTGAATGAAATTTGTCTTGCGAATTTCTCTGAATGATCTCTCACTAATCTCTCACCAGTCTCGGACTGATTTCTACTCCCTGAATTCACAAATTCACGGCCTTTTATAGCTGCTATGAGGCCAGGATAGAAGTCACCATTTCCAACAGTTCGAGTTATTCTGTTTCTCCGTTACCACGAAACGTGTGTCAAATCTCTTGGCAACGCTTTGATTCCTGCAAGCGTTTTCATTGCTGCGGGAACAGATGCCAGTTAACAGTTGCCTAGCAAAATCACTTCCGCTTCTTCTATTATTCCGGCATTTAGGAAGTGTTCACCTAGCCGTTGCCTAGCAGATGGCCATATTCCGTCACAATATTATTCCTTTATGCTCCTGCGTCATTCTTTGAGTTTCCTTTTGCGGCTTCTTTTACGACGCTGTCGGCATCTCAAGACTAGGCCGTCGAACGGTCGGGTGACTGGTGAATAATTGGTTGGAAAGAGACGGTCGTGACCTAATAGAGATATTATCCCTGGATATTCCGGAGAAACTGTGGAAAACCACGGAAACCCTTATTTCGGATAGTCGATGTCCAGGCTGAGATTCGAACCACGCACCACTCGAATATAACTGCAGAACTTTACCGGCACATAAACAAACTCTGTAACTTCACAATTTTCGAATAAAAATTTTGTGAAGATAGCAGTCTTCTGGGATTTGGCACCGTGTATACGTGGTGTTAACCGACGTTTCGGAGGAACGTATCGCCTCCATCTTCAGGGTAGAAGAAAAATATAAGAAATCCGCAAGCGAAGAGACCGTGAGAACCGGTAAAAGCATACTGCTTATATTTTATCTTCTATCCTGAAGATGGAGGCGATACGTTCCTCCGAAACGTCGGTTAACACCACATATACACGGGCTAAATCCCGGAGGACTGCTTTCTTCATAGTCACCGCCGTGAAAGCCTCAAATCTTACAAAAATTTTGTGCTTCATACAAAATTATGACGTTCTCCTTCGCTTTATCACCCTCGGAATAAGAAGTGACATGAAATTCTTCAGCATTTAATTCTATCCATTCAGTTCCTCCTCCTGCTTTCTTAGTTTCAAATATTTTCCACATCACGTGGAGACTTCATTAAATTGTAGGCCCCCTGAAACACATACTTCACCTTGAGACAAAAAGCGACCAAAGACACTGAAGGATTTTTACAAGCAGAATTACTATCTCTGGAACACTGAATCGTTTTGCGCTGTATTATCCTTATCCGTGCCTCCACGTTGCGTGTCCAGTTGTCCACGCTTTTGTTCCTAAGGCGAGAGAAAATCTCCCCCTTTATGTTCCTGAGGATGGCGTGCAGCGCGTCGTGTTTTGTTCTGCCAAAACACACACAGCCAGCGCATTTTAATCTACCCAGCATCACGGACATCTTCTTTATTAGATTTCTAGAAAGTTGCAAGCTGGCCGCATCCCATAACACTGAGAACTTTAAACTATTTAAAAGAACGAATTGGAGATCTGTCGTTGTTTTGTCTATAAAAATAATCCATGGTTTGGGGAGAGATACCTTAATAACTCTGATTCCAACATGATTATCTGCAAATCTTCTTGGTGTCTTCTCAGGTTAGGCAATTTAATATATTGTCGCATGTCTCCTAGGCAACGCGACAAGAAATTTGTGCGGGTTCTCGGGTTTGAACGAACATTTATTGGACAGTCACTTGTACACTCACACTTACAGTTATTCCCAACCTACAACGTCGTCAGACGTTTCCTCTTCACCTTTAAAATTACTTGCGCCGCTTATCCTTGGTGAAGTGTCTTCTGCTCTGCTAGGAGCTCAACTGTCCTTGGTCCCGTCAGATAGTACGAAACCCTCCTGTTCTAGTCGGATAAGAACTGTCTCCTGCTAAAATCTAAAAACAAATTCTGCTTGTCCCTTGCCGAAGTTGGACTGTTATAACTTGCACCCGGACTGAATAGGGAACCCCTTGTCGAAGGTTTAATTCCGCCCGTTGTTATGCAAACGCTACTTCAAACAATTCGTTGCTTGGACATTGCTAGCCGTTGTATAGCAATGGAAGGCTTCTGATTCCTAGCCGTTGTAGCAGGAACGTCGCTCGTTGCATAGGGAATCAACCCTGATCTCCTTAACCATTCCGGCTCTCTGGCGGCACGCCACAGTACGTATGTTCAGCTCACAAAATCCTCTTTGATCGTTCTGCTCATTCTGTAGCCATTTATAATTCCATGTCACCTTAGGTGGCCTTCACCGAAACACACTGCATGAAAATTCCATTTCTTCTCATTGGTCTATGTAGTAGTAACTTCTTGACTACACTGTCAACTTTATGGGAGAAGGAATGGCTCAGTCGGTACAGCGACTAGTTACAGGCTGGACGGCCAGGGTTGGATTCCGAAAGGGTGAAAGAATTTTTCTCTTCATCAAAGCGTCCAGACCAGTTCTGGGGATCATCCAGCTTCCTATCAAATGGGTACTGGGGGCTCTTTCACAGGGGGCATAGCGGCAAGGGTGTGAAGCTGACCGCTCAACTCCATCTAGCGTCGAGATCATGAATGGTGGAGCTATACCTCCTCTCCCCTACGTCTTCGCAACGTAGTGGTCAATTATGAAAACGAATAACCGTGACACTTTTTTATCTCTGTTGTCCACCTAAGTTTCTAAAGCATTCCAATATTTCGGATTTCGTCTAATCGTGCGGTCTTAAAGTAGTCTTTACTTTTCGACTCTTCTTTTTTTTCCGCTACTTAATATTTAAGTCAGACTACCGGACTTACCAACGAACTTGCCAATACATTTTATCAATTTCAAACAAGCAAGTATAATAAGGCAGAATTAAAAATGATACTAACTCCCTTAGTCTTAACCAACGAAGTGTCAGTGTCAAAAACAAACTCCGTGGCCTGTAGTCCGCAAGCGAACTATAGTGATCGAGCAACCGCCGCTTGTCGGCGAAGTTTGTGCCAACTTAAGCGGATAGAGGGTGTCGCGTGATCAGAGCAACAGATCCCGACGGCCGTTAATTTCGGTTTCGTGTGCCGTAGTACAGACAAGCAGCGGCACCCACACAAGAAGACTACATTAAATAACACCTGTACAGTGTGAAAACAAGAACTAGCCGCTCCAGCACTTAGACATAGGGCGAGTAACCCTAAGAATTTTAAATTTTAAATTTAAAATTTAGAGAAAAATTTTAAAAGGTTTTAAAAACATCATAACTAAAGATTTTTAGAGTGCTACTACAAGAATATCGGGTTTGACGTGTGCAACATAATCTACATACCAGACACATATCAACGATGTAGATGTTGATAATANAGGACGGAGTTTGTATCATTTATCGTGTAGAGTGCAACAGGATGCTTAAATATAATATTGTAAACATCTTCTTATAGTCTACTGCTACTGCTACTGCTACTGCTACTGCTACTGCTACTGCTGCTGTCTTCTCGTCTGCCGTCCAAAATCATAAAAATTAGAATATACAAAATTATAGTTTTGTCTGTGGTTCTGTACGGGTGTGAAACTTGGTCTCTGACTAAGGAAGGAACATAGACTGAGGGTGTTTGAGAACAGGGTGTTGAGGAGAATATTTGGACCAAAGAGAGATGAAGGGACTAATCGCTTGAGCTATGGTGCGGCCCGATGCCATCCTAAGTTAATAACCACCGCAGCTGCAGCATCGTTAGATAACATTATAAGGCTGCAACAGTCGCAGCGGTTTGTTATTATTATTATTATTATTATTATTATTATTATTCCTGTTACACTCTAAAAATCTATGAAAGACTTCAAGGTTTGCGCTGACGAATATATAGCATTCAGACTGTAATATATTCCTGTACCTATATTATTAATTGGTCGTAATAATCATGAACTTTGAGACATTTCATGACGGTAGACATGCCATGTTTTTATTCCATCTCAATCAGAAACAAGTTTCACTCCAATATAAAACTTCTTAATACAACTTATAACCTATGATGACAAACAACGAGAAAGACGCAGCACGGTGTTTTGTGCAACTTAACAACAAAGCTTTCAGCGCAAAACAACTTGTTAATTGCGTCACGAAAACCTGTTTGCAGAATCCAAAACGTGGAAACAAAAACAGTGTGTGTGGTGATGATAGTCATGAGATGTGATGAGACGCGACACGAATCCCTAACGTTTGCAGCTGAGGAGCGAGCAGACTTCTTCTGCGTCCGATTTCTATCTACGGGATGCTGGAGAACGGAACGCTGAGGTTATCTGAGTGATGAATCTCTGATATTCCTCAGGTAAGTGGAATGCCGATGCACCTAGCCACATCTAATCATCATCAGTATCACAGAAAACTGAAGCGATACGATTTCATGCTCGGAGAAGAAATGTACGCCCGCACGCAACGAAGCGAGCAGGGATGTATACGAAACTGGTGACCGCTTCAGGACGTTGCGTTTTAGCGACTCGACATTTCATTCGTATTCAGGATATTCGGGTTCGGAACCTGGACCACGTAGACTGGTCATTCTGACGAGTTTCGAAGTTTCTCTCATCGTCTCTTGGAATATAAAGGAACACTACTTAAAACTGGACACGACCGCTTCCATACACCCTTTACCTATTGCCTTCATAGCCGCCAGCTGTGTAACTATTCAAAAATTTCCGCGCATTTTATGGAACACGAAGATTCATTTCCGTGTTCACAAGAGCCCTCCACTGGTCCTTATCATGAGCCTGATAAATCCAATCCATCCAATTTCTATAAGATTCATTTTAATATGTTCACCCACCCACGTCTTGGTCGTCCTAGCGGTCTCGGTCCTTCTGGCCTTCCCACCAATAACTTATATGTATTCCTCTTCTCCTTCATTCGTACTACATGCCCTGCCCACCTCATCCTCCTTCATTTGATCATTAAAATTATACTTGGAGAAGAGTACAAGTTATGAAGCTCCTCATTACGCAGTTTTCTCCAACCTCCTGTCACTTCATCTCTCTTCGGTCAAAATGTTCTCCTCAACACCCTGTTCTCAAACACCCTCAGTATATGTTCCTCCCTTAATGTCAGAGACCAAGTTTCACACCCATACAGAACCACAGGCAAAATTATAATTTTGTGTATTCTAATTTTTATGCTTTTAGACAGCAGGCGAGAAGACAAAAGGTTCTGGACTGAATGGTAGCAAACATTACCCGAGTTCAATCTCCACTTAATTTCCTCCTGAATCAGGTTTTGATTCGTTAAAGTCGCTCCCAAATATGTGGATTGGGCCACATTTTCAAAACATCCTTTAGCTTTCTTCATGTCAAGATTCTACCCTGCATCCTGGTGACGAGAAAGCAACATATATTTTTTATTGCTAGTGGGGTGGGACTAAGTCCCTTGTATTGCGGCCACTTCTGGCCTATTGTACCAGCCCCAGATGATAGGTGAGGGCGATTGTGGAGCAATTGGTGGAATGAAGATTGGCAGGGGAAACCGAAGTACTCGGAGAAAACCTGCCCCAGCGCCCCTTTGTCCACCACAAATCCAACTTGAGCAGACCCGGGATCGAACCCGGGCCGCCGCGGTGGGAAGCCAGCGACTAACCGTTTGGGCTATGGCGGGGCCCACTGCAACATATACTTAGTTTTTTTTTGTGTTTACTTATAGGCCAACCTCCTTAATAGCGTCAATTAGCGTATGTGTATTTCTTTTATGGTATCTATATTGCCACCCACTAGATTCACATCATCAGCATAGACCAACAGCTGATGTGTCCCATTTAATTTTAGTTCCACCTGGTTTTCCTGGAGCTTTATAATGGCATATTCTAACGCAAAGTTGAAAAGCAGTGGCGATAAAACATTTCCTTGTCTTTGACCATTTTGGATATGAAAATTACCAGACAAATATTTACCTATACTACTTTCCTCCTTTTTGAATCACAGGCTTTTCTGAAGACACACCATTTATCTAAGATGTTTTATTCTCTCTTACACACACAGGACTTCTTCCATTAGGAATTGGAACCAACAATTCTGTATACATTCATGACTTCCAGCGTGTGTTACACATCCAACCCATTTCATCCTCTTAACTACTATGCATATACAGCAAAGAGTACAGGAAGTTGCTAACTATGTAATTATCTGCAACTTCCTGTTTCACATCTCAATATTCCCTCTAGCGATCTCTTCGCAGACACCCTGAATCTGTTACTTTTTTTTTAATTTCTTAGGGTGGGGTGAGGGTGAGTCCACTAATTGGCCTACTGTACTAGCCCCGAATGGTAAATGATGATGATTGTGGAATGCGAATTGGCAGGGAAACCGAAGTACTCGAAAAAAACCTGCCTCAGTTCCACTTTGTTCACCACGAATCCTAGATGACCTGACCTGAGCTCGAACCCGGGTCGCCGCGATGGGAAGCCGACGACTTGCGGCCTTTGAGCCTGTTCTTCAAGACCGACCAGGAACGCATCGCGTACACTTCGCGCTCCGTTCAGAGGGCAGGAAGGATTTGCCTTTCGTTCTCGTACCGAGATTATCTGAGAAGACGGAGTGGCGTACAGCCTGAGATACACGATCAGTTAAGGATAATGAGCAAGAAAGGCTTGCTTCCCGTGATATGTGCTTCACCCTGGGCGAGATGACGGAGTTAACTAGAAATCCTGGCTCGCAACATTCGTCACGAACGGGTTTGACTATCTGGAGACTACTCCCTGCTAGCCGGGAGCGAGTTGTCGTCACCCACTCTGTTTAACACTGTCATGGCTAGTTCCATGGCCTTCTCAAAGAATTTCGTGTGACTGCCCGCAAGTATGGAGAAGGCCAGTCGCAGAGGTCTTTGTTTACTAACAAGATGTTGCTCCCACAGGCTGTTAATGTTTGGTGCCAATATCTGCAAAAAATGCAAGGGCTAGAAGGAATGGCATGAAGCTACCAACCTTACTTTCGGGATGCACGCTGTTTGCACAAAGGAGACTCCTGGAATCGAGTCATGGCTGTATAACCAATTCGTGTAGGAAATGCCACAGCCAAACTCCAGAAGACTGAATCATGGGGTATAACAATGACATATGGTGTAAAAAATTTACTACCAAAAAAATAAATTGACAACACCGTCCAGTGTGACTCAGTATGTTTGTTTATATAGTGCCTTTACATGTTTCGGTCAGTTGTGACCATCTTGAGAAGGCAGTAAGAACACGCTAAGGAACTACTCTTACAGAGGTACATAAGCGTATAGTTCTGTATATTTTTGAATTATTAAACTTCAATGTGTTTGAGTTAACAATATACCATTAATGATCTTTAATATGCCGGTCACGGCAGCCAAGCGGTCTAAGGCATGCACTGTCTTCACTCGCTCGGAAGCTGGGATCGTGGGTTCGAATCACACTCAAGGCATGGATGTTTAGTGTCTGTATGTGTGTGCGTTTTTATGTGTTTGTGTACAGGTAGAGAGGTCTTGCTAACTTCATGAACTATGCATTTAAAAACGTGTAACTAATTGAAACTTTCTTCAATTATAATAATCTCGGTTATAAGATGATGTAATTTTCTTTTTATTTGCACTATGGGTCCACCTGGCACTATTGGGCCTATTTCACCAGTTCCGGCTGATGACAGATGAGCATGGTGGAGCTCACTGAAGGAGAAAGACCTTCCCCAGCACCAGTTTGCCCACCCGAAATCCCACATGACCTGATCTAGAACGGAGCCCAGGTCCAGCCGTGGGAAGCCGGCCACTAAACGCCATAGCGACGGGCCTGCGGGCTCCAGGAGGCAGCACACGTCAAGAGCAAGAAATGCAGCTTTCCTCCACAGCACCAGATCTGCTCTGGGGCCCACCCAGCCTTCTTATGTAATGGCTTCAGATGCTCTTTCCCTGAGGGCAAGAGGGCCAAGGGGCCCCTATCTACTGCCGAGGTTTCTGTATGTGTGGAGTTATACCTGCACTTCATGGCGTGGTGCTTAAGTAAGCACACGGATAACTTCCTTTATTAGAAATATTAAAATCTATTTTAGATATGAAACAAGTGAATAGTAAATTATTCTTAAATTGAATATTAACAAAAGAGCACTATAAGATAGATATAAACTATAACTTTACCTGTGGTTCTGTTTGGGTGTGAAACTTGGTCTCTGACATTAAGGGAGAAACATAGACTGAGGGTGTTTGAGAACAGGGTGTTGAGGAGAACATTTGGACCGAAGAGAGCTGAAGTGACAGGAGGTTGGAGAAAACTGCATAACGAGGAGCTTCATAACTTGTACTCTTCTCCAAGTATAATTAGAATGGTCAAGTCACGGATGATGAGGTGGGCAGGGAATGTAGCACGAATGGGGGAGACAAGGAATGCGTATAGGATATTGGTGGGAAATCCAGAAGGAAAGAGACCACTGGGAAGACCAAGGCGTAGGTGGGTGGATAATATTAAAATTGATCTTAGAGAGATAGGATGAGATGTTATGGATTGGATTTAGCTGGCTCAGGATAGGGACCAGTGGAGGGCTCTTGTGAACACGGTAATGAACCTTCGGATTCCATAAAATGCTGGAAAATTCTTGAGTAGTTGCAGAATTGGCGGCTCCTCCAGAAGGGCTTAGCTCTATAAGTAAGTATAAGGTAGAAAAGGACCAATGCAATTACAGTATTGGCTATATTCCGTTGTTACATTGGGGGGTAGGGTTTCCTGATATGAAGAAATCTGCTTTACAATCTCTCCCCACCCTACGAGGGGTGTTATGAAATCTCGGTGTGACAGAAAACAAAGCATTACTGAGGTCATACGCTCTCACGTGGCGGCAACATGTTACCTACCTATATCCATGCATGACCAACAGGTTCTGTGCTTCATGAGGAGAGCTGGACCCATTATTGGGTCGTGATCAGCCCACCCCTCGCAGCCCGCTGATGTAAACATGGTGCTGGGGACACACAGCCGTCTGTCTGTCCATTTCGAGTAAATTGGAAGCTACAGAGGGTGAAAAAAATCATAGGGCAAGAGGAGTCATTTGTAAACCGAGCATGATCCTATTCGAACTAACCCTCCCCTATCCATTTCACATACGCCTGGGGTGAGGTACAGGGATAAAGGGGGGAGCTTATTTTTTCTATAAGGCAATAAACTACGTGGTAATGTTATTAACAGCAACAATGTATCTTTCGCATTCCATTTGGAGGTTATTTAGCAACGCTGAATTAAATACCAATGCTGTTTAGTGTATAATAAGAAAGAGGTATTTTCTGCAGAACTCCCGTCACAAATGATACAGTTTTCTTTTGCTCCCAGTAGATGTCCCCCCACTCCCGCCTTCACAAATAAGGAAGAGGACTATAAGGTGTAACCACAGCTGCCAGATTGAAGTTACTTAACTCTTACATGTGATATTATTTAACTTTATATATATATATTATAAGATTGGGGGCACGCGGTAGCGTAGTTGGTTGAGGCCCTACGCTATGAGTCGGAAGGTCACGGGTTCGAGTCACGATTAGGTCACTGTAATTATGCAGGGTTAAATGTTACGAGTAGTTACCATAGGATTCTGACGATGGTGTATAACACACAGAGATATTGGGCTTTCGGACTTTATCCATCGTCCTGGTTTTAAGATAACTAAGAAAAACACGACGTTTCGGAAACTGGATGTTTCCGTTCTCAGGTGAGGGATAACACACATTCTGTTGGGTCCTTTAGAAAGAGCTAGGCTCAATCACTAGACAACCGATGTCACAAAACACAAAAGTTATAATTAAAAATTAAAAATTTAATGGTAACAGTTAGTGTCAGGACAAAGTTCCTATGAAGTTGAAGTTTAAATTAAAAATATAATGGTAACAGTTAGTGTCAAGGCCAAGTTTCTATGAAGTTGAAGTTTAAATTAAAAATGTAAAGGGTACGAATATTACCACGTAAGAGACTTCAGTGCGGACAGAATTGACGTTATCAATGTACAAAGTCCAAGTGACAAGAAGTCAAATCATAACAGTGGAGACTCTTCAGCTTCCGCGGTCACGCCGACGCCCGCTGATTAACACTCTACATCTGAACTCTCAACTGAACTCTAGCGCCAGTTGTCTTCAAGATAACTCCTCGGCACGGACCATGCAGAAAACACAGTCCCTCTACTGTTGTAGGGGCGTCAGTCTTAACATATATAATGTAGTAATGCTCTACAATCGTAGGTTTCGGCAACCCGCCGTCATCTTCAGACGAGTGTGTTGAACGGGGAAAGCTGAGAAATGGAAACAGATGAAGATCGTGAAGACGAGACAAGGCGCTGGCAACACGCCCCGACTGACGAACATGATCCGTGGACTCTGATCCGAGACTTAGTTAAGAGAGTGGTCTCTACTAAATCAGCAACGGCCCGTCACAGTTACTATCCGCAGCAATACTCTTTTAATCTGTAGACGGAGGCATCAGGTTCTTCCGAAAACCTAACCACTAGACTGCAGAGAGTCATGTCCGAGAATACCATAGGCTCTAATCATAAGTTTAAATTAGTTTTTACTCTGTACTGTAGGGACAGGGCCCAATATAATCTGAGGGCCATTGCAGACAGGTTTCACTGTGCCTTCCGCAAAGCAGAGTTCGTCTCGCTTAGGTGGCCAAGATATTTCCCGCCTTTCATGGGACTCGAGGCCTCCTAGCAGTACGCCACTGGTTCCTGTATCGAACAAGATGTGTCCAGTCCACGTCCTCACAACTTATGTCTTTAAAATCCATCCGCGTCTAGTTTTCCATGTAGTATCTCCCCTTTAGGCTCTCCGTCTAGAATTATGTATGCATTTCTCACCTCTCCCATGCATGCCTCGTGTCCCGCCCATCTCACACTACTTCATTTGATAACCCTACTTGTGTACGAGGTAATATTTCTGAATATTACATCTGTCATTTCACAAGCTCATGTAATGAGTGAAAGGGCCTATCTGTAACATAGGAAGATAAGGCTGTCACTTAAGTTCCAAGGACCGAAAGTTTGGCCGTGATCAATAGCTCGTCCCGTCGCCACGGTTGGCCACCTCAGTGAACAAAACGAAACTTCCTAGCAGTCACACTGTATTCGCTTAAAGAACGATACAACACTCGGCCGAAGAGGCTGGTCGAGCGGTGTCGCTCTAGATTTCTATTAGAGAGGCGCTTGATTCGAGTCTCGGCCGGCACACCGGCTATCCTGAGGATTTTCGTTGTTTTCCTTAGTAACGCCAGCCCAATTCCGGCAAAGTACCTCAATTAGGTCACGACCACTTCCTTCCCAAGTCCGCTTATACGGTAAAGTTGTCCCAGTGCTTAACTAATTAGGCACTTCGCTACGAGTCAGTGGATGTATAGAGCCACATTTTCTTGACCTCAGCACTAGTTGGAGGTGAGTGGTCAGCTTCATGCCCCGGCCGCTTTACTTCCGGGGAAAGAGCCCCGGTACCCACTGGATAGGATGGGTGGGCCCCACAGCCGGTCTGACGGACATGGAGAAGTGAAAATTCTTACCCCCAACGGGATTTAAACTCCAACCACTCGGTCGTCCAGCCCGCAGCCAGCTGCTATCCCGACAGACTGCAGCCTTATACTAGAACTAAAATATTTAACAGAAACTTGTACGATATAAAACAAATGTCAGGATAAGCCGTAGCGCAATCGGTCGAGGCACTATGCTACAAGCCGGAAGGTCGTGGGTTCGATTCCCGATGAGGTCACTGGATTTTTAAATTGGCCTAATCCTTCCAGCCGCACTATGGCCCTGGGGTCAACTCAGCCTCTAACAGAAATGAGTACCAGGAATCTTACTGGGAAGTAAAGCGCGGCCGGCGCGTAAGGCTGACAACCTCCCGCCATATATGAGCCGATTGTCTAGAAAATGTGGGAGCCTCGACGTCTCACAACCCTATGGGCCTTCACGGCCTGTTGCAGGGATAGCTTTAACTTTACCTTTTAAAACATTTGTAGTCGAAATGGCGGGCAGAAGCAAATCCGCGGTATAATGAGGTCCTACTCTATACTATACAAGCAGTAGACCGTAATATTATTTTTTAGAAACTTACTAAACTTGTACATACGTTTTAAAGTAGGCTTATTTCGTAAAGTAAGTTAATTCTTCAATAGGATATTCAGAGTATCTTTAGGTCATTAAGCCCCAACGTCAACTAATTCATGGACCGACAATACAATCATTTTCCAAAGAACTGATACTGTCTCTCACTCTACGCGAATGTAAATTAGGCCTTTCTGTAATCCATCAATGGCTCCACAGCCCTTTGTTGGGCCTTGGTCTCTTCTTCAGCTTCGTAATCTTTTTTTTCAAGTCGGTAGGACTCCTTGGACAGGGGTTCAGACCGTCGCAAGGCCGCTACCTACACACAAGACAACATAAACAGCATAAACACATACACAGACAACCGTGTCGTGAATGGAATTCGAAGCTACGATCCCAGCGTTCGAGCGAGCGAAAAGAGACAGTTCTTGTCTTAGATCGAGCGGCCACTGAGATCGGAATGTGAATTGGCTTGCCCACTAGGAATGTAGCACGAATCTGATTATTACTGGCTTGCCTAAATACGTTCACTCATTACAAGCTATACATTTTGTAGCAGAAGAAACGTCCTTATCGTGCACACACTCAAAATTAAAATTTATGTGCGAAGGCATACGAAACAATTAAGAGGTCAAGGGTACCTGTCTTCCAAGGATGCGGGGCTTGTAACAAGTCTCCGCCTTTCCACTGCCGGGGGATGCACCGAATGACCCTAACTTCGCCCCGTCTTCCTTGCCCCCAGATGAACACACCATTAAACACAGCAAAAGGGAAAGAAGAAACCAGGAAATGTACACAGCACAGTGTAACAATGCGCTCCGTGTTTGTCTACAGATTTTAAATCCGTGAATGAGGGCGTTCGACGCTCTCTTAAAAAAAATCGTGAAACAAGCAGGAAGGAAGGACCAGGATTTCCATGGAAAATCAGTCCAATGATGCTCTAGTCACGAGGTCACACAGTCATTTTAATTTCAGTATCTTAGAAACCGTAAAATGGCAGTGTATTGGGGTTACAATGTGCTTAAATTATTTCCGTAAACCTTTATCGCTCAGAAAAATGTTTACTGAGTTTCGCTTGGGATGCGTGCAGAAGTGCATGTAGGTTTTTTGGTAAACTGCCCGTTATGCCTGTCCAATTCCAATCAAAAGTGGAATATGTCAACAACTTTTAGTAAAACTGCCTGATATAAGAGTTCACGACAACTGACGCAGAGGTTCCCTAGTTGTTACAAGCGGATAGAAGGACCGAGAGGCAGGGCGAACTCAATAGGCAGGTTTTTAAAATTTCGTTGCGAACAAAATAAAAAGTATTGTACTGATTAAAAGGAAACGAAAAATGAAGAAGTTTCTAGATGCAGAAATAACGACTTTTCAAGCTGCGGTAAAGGATACATCGTAAGCTTAGGAATACTTGAAGCAAACCAGAATGTGAGGGCCGGCAGCGGTCCGCAGACCATCGACTGAGAGATATTTCTGACTTAATGATACTTGCCTATGCATTAGCTGCACCTGTCACCTACTGGTTAACATTCAAGCCTAGTAAAGAAATGGACCCGGGTTTCATTCTAACGGTCGCCCCTAATCATAAAATAAAGAATAACCAAAACCTGCCAGTATCACTTTCTCAAGGGAAACGCTGACAGCAGAGTCAAGAACTGAGCTCCGATGTCCCAAATTAAGAGTGATTGGCTGTAATAGACGACTTATAACTGATCAATTAATTGTCTAACAACCATACTGCTGAAGTGCCTCGAAAACCATTACTACAATTACGTAAATAAGTCTCATCACTAAGAACTGAGAGTAATTAAGCTGATGTAGCAATGCAGTGTAACGGAAACCGGAAGTACGTCACAGTGTTACCAGATACGGTCACTGAACTCCCTCCGATCTCTTTCTGTAACAAACTCCGTTGCCTGTAGTCCGCAAGCGAACTATACCGACCGAGCGAAGTTAGTGTCAACTTTTGCGGATAGAGGGTGTCACGTGGTCAGCGCAAAACGCATCCCCACGGCCGTCAATCTCGGTTTTATAGACCGGAGTCGCTATTTCCTTGAAACATCTCCTCAATTATCCTCACGAGGCTGAGTGGACCCCGTTCCAGACCCACTGCTTCTCAGAAAATCTTGTAGCGCCGTGAATCGAACCCGGGACACCTGCATCTGTATGCAGGAACTCTGACCACTAGACCACAGAGGCGGTCACTTACAGGGTATATCGAAGAAATATACATTTTATCTAAAATAGGCAAAATACTTGGGTCAAGTAGGAATGCATCGATAACGACAGGCTTTCCCGAAAGCCCAACTGGTTTTCTGCATCTTGTAATCCACATCTGCCAGGCACACATCACGTCCCTTTGCTATGTAAGTATTCATACTGTAAAAGGAGTGGAGGGGCTGCGACTTATTGTGACGCTTTCTGTCCATCTGCCCGCATATATTACTAACAAACGGACTACTCCACTCCACTGAGCATGGCCCAGGATGTCCGGACATATGCCACTCATGCATCGAGACTCAGGGTAGCGATTGTGGGAGCCGGCGGGCGGCCCGCGAGTAAAGAATAAGGTGAGGTGGCAAGTGTTGCTGCGCGAGGGGCTGGGGGGGGGCATTTGATAGTTTGCTGAAGACCCACGAGCAATTTACACGTGCGCGCCGTACCTACCCGACGCATAAACCTTCCAGAGGGAGAACAGGACGCACTAGAACAAAGAAGACAATCTGTGACACACAACCCCCAACTGGATCAACCTAAACAGGCATAGAAGAACGTTGTTATTTAGTCACTTATATGGATTCTTTGAAGTTAGTTCATAAACATGTGACCATGACTGTCCGTCCTCATGTTTCATCTTCCGCGCTACTTTATAGGTTAAGAAAAAGTGATATGGAGAAGTCCACACTGAAAGTAATTGGTTGGTTATTATTTTGAAGAGTACTATCTTCTGAAATGTGACGCCGTGTAGTGTGGTCGAAGTTTACCTTCTACCAGGCTACATGGCTTCAGTCACCGCCCTGAGAAACTCAAATCTAGTTCATGCTATTTTGCACCGCACAGGACTATTGCTCTTCGCGGACCGCAGAACCGCTGTTTCTCGTACACAAATGAGCGCACGATATGATGGGCGGATCTCCTTAAGGTCTGTAATTTTTACTTCTAACAGTTTCAAATGTAGGGCTACAGGGTTACATTATATGAAGTAAAGTTGTCCTTGTGATCAAAGAATTAAGCACTATGCCATGAAGGCGTATGGGGGGAGTGGTTGTATAGATCCACATTTTCTTGACCTCGGCACTAGCTTCACACCCCGGTCGCTTTAACAGCACCCCTCCCGAGAAAAGAGCCCCTGGTACCCACTGGGTGAACCCCAGAACCGATCTGGACGATTTGAAGAAGAGAAAATACTTGGCCTTATTGGGACTCGAACTCCGTCCCCTCAGTCGTCCAGCCCGTAGCCAACCGTGATGCTACCCGGCGATACAAAATAAAATAACTATTTAACCCTTCACATAGCAAAAATCTAAAGAATCACATTCCCACTTTCGGGACCACAATTCCCCTCCTCACTCTGCTGTACTCAGCAGGTTGGTATAGCTGTAACGTGCTCGGTTCGAACCTCGGCAGCGACACAGTCTCTCTTGAATACAGGTTTTCCTGCTTTCTCTCTGTTCTCCCACAAAATGCCGGGGTAGTATCTTAAATCAGGTCACGACCGTCTCCATCCGAATCCCTTCCAATCCATCGTTCATCAGTTCTCCTACAACTAGAGGTTATGTATTCTAAAACAAACAGAAGAAAACTGGCCTCCTGCGAAAACTTAGGGATTTTAGTAAGACCTGAGGTTTTCACGGCGGTGAATATGAGGGATGTCGTCTTGTGGGAAGTGGCACCGTGCACATCTTGCGTGAACCGACGTTTCGGTGGAACGTATCGCCTCCGTATTCGGGGAAGAAAAATCCGCGAGCGAGAAACCAGCATGAGTACGTGGCTGCAGACTCCAGTTCCTCTGAAACGTCGGTCCACACAAGATCTAGGGATTTTAGGTTTCCTTTTACAAATCCACTTTTCCCACGCCCTTCATAGCCGGCGGACTTCTCGCAAGATAATTTCTGATTTGTTTCCGACGATGAAAGACATTGCGGCAGGACATTTTCAAAGGCATGAGGTTCCTTTAATGCCATTTAGGAGCAGGGCATACAAATGCCCTAACAAATATTTGTCGCAGCCTTAAAAAAGGAAAGTTATGAGAAAATAAGTTTAAAAATGTTTAAAATATGTGCTCATCTAGCAGCACTTCTGTTCAGGAGATCTAGTGAGTCTATAATGCGATCGCACCTTGCAATACCGAAATTCGTTAAACTGTTCCGAAGACAAAATATGCAAACAGAGTAACGACTAACTGTACGTTCATTTCATTCACGTTACACAAAGAAATAATTCATATAAAACTGAGGACCTCTCCATTCATTAATTCATGTCCTTTACTATGAAGGACATATTACTGACTTCGAAAAGGACTTGCTGAGAGGGTGTGGGTGTAACATTTCCCATGTCATGTGACGTTGTATTCCGTAGACATTCTTTTGTTCCCACTACTTGATAATTTATTTCATATACTGGTAGAGTCTGCCTGTTCTGCTTGATCACTGTAATTTGTCGGCTTCAATTATACCCGTAATTTATCTCAGAAATAATCATTATTGGAATCCGACGAGATCACTGATATAAAATGGTACATAAATGATGTTAAAGTTATTAAAAGTTCGATATTAAATTCAAGGGTACTATTATGAATACTTATTAAAAAATTTTATTCAGTTTAAGGTTGCTTCAGACATCACTGACAGTGCAGTAGACGGGATGTAGAATTGGAGTTCAAGTCAAGTTTATGTTAGGTATCACTGATAATTCATCTGACAACGAAACTGAAGAATTTTTGTAGCTCTTCATTATAACGAAGATTACTTTAAGTTTCACTGATAGTTTTGACGGTAACCATGACGAAGGATTCTTGTTCGAGGTTACTTCAGGTATCAGCGCGTTAATTTGGCCGACAAGTAAGATATGAAATCCTTGTAGTGCTTAACATGAAAGTTACTTGGGGCATCCTGACACTGTTGCAGATCTTAAGAGACCGCTACAACATAGCGACAACATCAACACAGGGAGCAGACCGTACACACACATCATCATAAGAAAATCTAATATACATCACTCTAAATAAACAACCGGTTGGGTGACATACAGAATAACGAGCCTAAGCTCCACAAGACGATAGTAAGGCCAAGACAAAACGACTTATGTGAGAAGATCCCAATGCTCAGGCGCCCCAGACTACAGTCGCCTCTATCGCCAGAAAATCGTATCATCACGTAGCGGTCACAAAGTTTTAAATAGACTTATCACAAAATATTTCATTTCCATGTCTGTACAATTTTAATTTTTATGCTTTAATCTTTGGTCCCTAGTTTTTAAATTTTATTATCTGAGTATTAAAAAAATTTTAACTGAAATACTCAATTTTATGCTTTTAAAAACACTCAAGTGCACAACAAGGATTCTTATTGAAGAATTAGATGCAATTTGTTAGATGCAATCCAACAGCTGAGTCTGGTATCATTCTATGCCTGATGATGACTCAGTATAAGGGTCGAAACTTGTTGCGTCAATAACAACAAATGTTGATACGATAGTGGCTACTTTGTTTTAAATGCAGAATATTGTTGTATAGACTGCATACCTTTGTATATATTTTGTGTACCAACGTTGCCGATAACTAAGCTGCGAAACTCCTGGAGTCTTTGGTAAATTCAAGGTGACTTTGGATATCACAGCCGATAACTAAGATGATGAATTATTGTAAGGCTATTTTAGGTGTAACTGACAAAATTTTACAGATAATTTAGGTGAATTCTTCGAGTTGCTTCATTAAAATGAAAGTACTTTAGGTATCACTATTAATACAGCCGAGAACTAAGCTGAAAAATTCTTGGAGTTCATTATTAGAATCCATGTTACTTTGAACATCACTGATATATAATTCGATCCATAACTTAAGATGAAGAATTCAAGGAGGTGCATTATACTGCTGCATGCAATGGGACAAGCCGTTAAGAGTCAATTATCGTAAAGTTGCAACCAAGGAAATTAACTAACTTGATGACAAGGACATCTAACGAAGGACGTGAAACGTAATTACCTCACAAGTAGACGCAGATTCAAGTAAAAACTCTTAACGTTTAGGCTACACAGGCTGATCTAAAGAGTCTGAGAAGAAACCACGCAACAGGTCCAAGCTAAAAAAAGAAAGAAAGAAAGAAAGAAATATTTATACGAAGACAGTGCAGAAAAGGTTAAAAGGAAAATAAGTTGAGCGCATATAAGATTCCTAAGCAGGGGCAGAAGCGTCAGTATCAGCGTGATCATGAATATCAAGCAACTTCTATTGGCCTTTGTGCTGCTGTTCATCCTGTAGCAAAAGAAAAATAGATTAAGGGGAGAGAAAAGAATGGTAAAATGAAAGTGAGAAGAGAAAGACAGTAGAAGAACATGGCTGATAGAAAAATGTATGGGAATGAAGGAATATAAATACTGAAAAAAGAAAGAAATACGCACAGGCCATCCAGGCAAAACTTGCTTTTCAGATCTAAAAGCAGCAACGAATGCAACATCACAAGAGTTTGCTTTTAGCACCCCACGGGTCTTGCGTCGTTTATCCAGCAGTTGCTGCTGCCGTGGAGGATGACAGATTTATGTGGACAGGTTACAGACACTGCGAATACAAGCAGCAGCTAGCGATCCGACGTCTAGAGTACTGCTAATACGACCACTTCTTTCCAAGGGCAGCTATAGAACCGGCAGCCATCCACTGAGACAGGCAGAGGACGATAACACACGCCCAACCAACAACATGGCGGACATCATGCTACCACTACACTGATACAGAAAAGGTTTTATACCGTGCTGCCATCATGAGCACAGGCTCGTAACCCAATGTTTCGCAACCTCCATGTGGCGCCACACCAAAATATATCACGGCGCATCATTTATGTTCGTTTAACGATGCTGTCAGTAACCGAGGATACTCGTTTGTAGCGTTGAGTGACTGGAGGGAAATCACTAATGGTCTGCAGGCGATGTGGATGAAAGCAGTCGCAGCCTGTTTCAATAAGTCCAGACATTGAGGAAGACCATGAAAATCTAGGCACAGGGTAGCTGGACTCCTCCAGAATACAAATCATAGCTTTAACACTTCAGCAAACTTGCTAGGCACAAACCAATTCGCGCAGAATGCATAAGTAAATAATAAACTTGTTATGCTTATATTATTATTCATATATTGTGACATGTAGACCCGTTGCTAGATAATGACCGCGAAATAAGAAACTATACAACAGCCGTTGCTAAGTAACGGTTCCACAAACAAGCATTTTTCCACGGCAACAAGAGAATATAGCAATAATGAAAGATATGTTTTCTACGCTGTCCGAATCGAGATGTTATAAATGACCTGTGGAGGCGGGTTCGAACACCTCCACCGTAGCCCTGCGAATCGTAGGAGGCGGCGCAAAAGGAACCCAGTGGCTGGGAGCCTAACTGGGCCACCATGTTCCTGGGGGATATAATTATGGGGACCTGGCCCTCCAGGTTGGGAGTCTCGAATCTGCGACAGTAAAATATGGCCAAGAGTCCAGCAAGACTCGGACACGAGAATGACTGCGCTGGCGAGGACCAGCAGCAACTGTAAACTGCAGGCCCATCTTCTCGTCAGAGAGGGTGCCCCACATCACCAAACCCGTAAATGTCTGACAGTAACAAAAATCTGGTCTTGGGGCCTAAGATGGGGTTTGAGACCAAGACACACTAGCCACAGGCACAAGCAAAATAACAAGCAAAACGGCCTATAACACAATAGAACAAAGAACAGAGAAATATCGTATACTCACAGATCACAGTGGGGTATAGAACAGCAAAGAGAAAACACCAGCATAAGAGCACAGAGAGGAAGGAAGGCCCAAACCCCACAATGACCAGGAAGACGCAGAACAAAAACCACATTACTCAATATGCATGAACCACAACAGCTAAAATCATGAGACGCCCAATTTGAGCTAATAACGTCAGCATTTTATTATTTTTAATTATATTAATTTTAACAAAGACACAACCAGGACATTGCCTTATTATACAACCACTAGAAAACTATTCCCAAGTAAAGAACACTGGCCATTCTCGGTGAAGTGTCTTCTGCTCTGCTCGAAGCTCAACTGTTCTTAGCTCTCGTCGGATACGAACTAACTGGTCTCTTGTCGGAGTTGGACTGTCATATCCTACACTCGGACTGACTAGGGAACACCTTGTCGAAAGGTATCGTTTCATCCAATGCTATGCAACGAATCTCTTGTTGAATACATTTCGTTACAAATAATCGTGGAAACCTCACTGTTAGAATTTCATCTCCGGGGCAACGATTTCCTATGCTTCACTGCCTAGGAATTGCTAGCCGTTGACCAGTCATGGACGTCTTATCGTTCGGTCTTCCTGGCGGCACGTCACGGTATATCTACACAAACTGTGCTGACGGAACCAAATAACGCAAGAAGTGTTTCACATACAATGTGACGCTGAGATACAGTATTCTTAACTTAGGTCATTTAATGATTATGTTTCAAATACAAATTATACCCTATGCAGCATCAAATGAGATGAAATAATAATTGTCTATGGTGGATAGGCTAATGGCCTATGTGGAAATACGAATAGCGTACTATTTGGATGAGACTGAAGAAAACGTGAGTCATTATAGTCAGGGGAATTCAGAACATGGTGCCAAGCCAGGAAGCCTAAACAGACAAACAATAAAAAACTCCGTGGTTTTAGTCCGCAAGCGAACTGACTAAAACCACGAGGCCAAGAAGCCTGGAGTTACTAAATCCGACTGAGTAACAGAAAGTAGACGAGAAATGGAGGGAGGAGAGGGTTGGATTGCTGGTGACAACGGCACAACAAACTCTCATCATCAAAGTTTGTCTCGAGACGGTTTAGTTTACACTTTCTTTGTATAGTTCGTGGTGTCTCCTGCAGACTGTTTAACTTGGAACGCGTGTGTAGGTGTGTGCTGTGTGTATCTAATGTGATATACTGTCACAGGCACCGGGTTGAATGTCTCCGAGTGTTATACTTCCAAGACATTTGCCTTACACACACTCTTAGCTTATTAACAACCCCCAATTCCCCCTCCCACAAACACCATTACTCACACAAGTCAGTCCTACAAGTGACTTAACTTAAACATCGCTTAAACGAAATGCACTTAGCACGTACTCAGTTCGAGATGTGGGCCCCAAGACAATCCATTCTTACGTGAATACCGCCATAGTGACCAGACGCTCCAGTCGTCTTGCTTCGTGTTAATTATGAAGGTCCCGGGATCGATTCTTATTCTGGAAGCCGGTTATACTTACCCAGGTAAGTTTCTCTTAGAGAATTTCTAATTCAAAATATGCCTCGAAAGTCTGTGGGTCTGTCGGTGTATCCATAAAGTCGTTGTTAGGGAAGGGTTCAGCAAACATGTTCTCACGGCAACGGAGAATTGTTGGAGGCGCCGTTCTCTATGCGGTCCTTGACGTATCACACAAAAGTAGGCGATCAGTTCTTACCAGAACTTGTTTCTAATTGTGCTCTCTGGTATTTTAAACGTCTTACTGACCCACGCATTTCTTTATTCCAGAAACATTTTTAGTACAAAGCTAATTACAGTAAACACCACCTTCCACAGTCAATTCATTGTGCTACCATTCGATAATATTTCCATAAGCTTACAACAAAGTAAAAAGGTAAAGGTCAAGGTGTCCCTGTAACAGGCCGTAGAGGCCCATAAGTTTGTGACAGGTCGAGACTGCCACATTTTTTCTAGACAATCGGCTCACAGATGGCGGTAAGGTTGCCAGCCTCACGTACCACCCGCCCTTTACCCCTCAGGAAGATTCTTGGTACTCATTTCTATTAGAGGCTGAGTCGACCCCCAGGGCCAGAGTGCGACTGGAAGGATTAACTGACAAATGTTCCAATAAAAATCGTAATATTCATGAGGTCCAGGTTTTATGTTGTGGGTTAACGTTTTGTTTGATGAATCTTCTGGAGAAAAATTTGTATTGTTCAATCCGCCAGTCGCGTACGACAGGGCGTATACTGGACTCATATGAAGCAAACTTGTAACATCCTACAACTTCAACATGGACTTCCAAATATCGAGTTCAGGCGAAGTAAGCTCAGTACTTCCGGAGATGAGGCACGCGGACACAGAGACGGAGACTGGATCCCAGCATCGTGCGTTCCCTATATGCAAAACACGTAAAATCAAAGCAGTAAAATACATGTATAAAATTATTTAACTAAATGACTGAGTAATATGGTTTGAGGTTGCAAGGGAACGCACTTGTTTCGATTACGTCAGCGAGGAACCTCCTCCAGGACATCAGCCTGAGTATGAACTCAGGATCCCTGAATCCGATTATAAAATTATAGAAGATTATCAACTCCGTCCAGTTTGACTGATAAAATGTTTTTTTCTATTTTCTTTTCTAATCTTTCATCCTTGACATGTTTCGGTCTGAGAGACCATTTTCAGAAGGACAAATCTATACGGGCAGAAACTGTTATTACGATGCATTTGGTCAATATCAATACATACACGCAATATCATCACACTGCATGAATATAAACTCTGATCCTCTAACATCTACACCAACGTGCATGAATACATTAAAATATTTATAAATTATTATAATTAGTTTATTTACAAATGTGGTTTAAAAAACTTAGTTAAAATTTAGAACCAATTTGGTTCATGTCCTTTATACTGCCTCTCTTTAAAGGAAGTTGAGTGTCTACCGTCTCGTGGTTCCGTCGTTTCATGAACAGGACTCTTTAGTTTCGTCCTGTTGTTCCGGCCGCGCTGTGTTGTTGTACTGGACGGAGTTCATAACATTTTATAGTAGTGCTAGTGTGACGGACCAATATGAACCAGACCGATTATAACAAATACACGTACTAACCTAACTTTGTGTATTATGAACACATTTAGAGCAGGCGCTACTTCCGTTCAGTACGAATATTTGAACCGCAGAACTGTTTCTCGACGCTGCTCCGTTCGCTGTCAATATTTCAAAACAGCCACATATGTCCCCCCCCC
>NW_019733838.1:1010395-1176914 GCF_002891405.2 Cryptotermes secundus | reverse complement strand
GGGGGTGCTGAATGGTATGTACAGACCACGTTTGACGGCCTGGCCGCTGGATGGCGCGCGAAGAGAATAATGGCAATAAATTGCGGGGCAGTGGTAACAGCTGCATTGTGGAAGGAAGGAAAGGTGAGACAGTAAAATGAATGCGGTCTGTCACAAGGCATACACACCCTACAGTACTTATCTCACTTGTAGAATTTGATATCCTCACAGCAGTGGCCCTGCTTGTGGGATATAAGGCCATGCAGAGCTCTGCTTGCTGTTTCATGCTGCCTTGTTTGGTTCGACGAGGCGACATGTTCCTCTGAAACGTCAGTTGACGTTCAACAGACTACACGGCGCCCTATCCCAGAAGCTACACCCCTTATGTCAGCTGGTGGACTCGGCCAGGGCCACTGTACCTTCTACTGAGCAGGGACTGTACAAGCGAGACTGTGTGGCGAATAGGCTATCGGCAGAACATAATCCAGACGTCATCAGGATGAAGAGATTGGCTTCACGTATAGCTCGCATATTAACGTGATAAATGGATTAAAATTGGGGTTAGGGAAGCCAAAAGGGAGGAGGTAAAAGGTCAAGGTAGATTTGTCTCTGTGCCTAAATAATTAAGCACAACGTAGCGAAGACGTATGGGGAGTGGAGATATAGCTCCACCACTCTTGACTTCAGCACTAGATGAAGGTCAGTAAGGGGAGACCACCTGGAATATATTAACATTATAATAAACGGTAGCATTTCCTATTTGTTTAGTTTACTTAACGACGCTGCATGCAACTCACATAATATGGCGTCGAACGAATACATGACAGTCAATATAGAAGGAAGCGGTCGTGACCTAATTCGAGGTACCATCCCGGAATCTGACGGGAAGCACTGAAGAGAGCCATGAAATGTCAATCAGACATTCGAACCGGGTACCTCCGAATTAAGCGTTATCGCTCCAGTCAACTTGATCCGTCAAATTTCTTAGAAGCTGACGACTTCCTGACCGTCTGTGCAGTAACACTGGGAAGACTCAGAACATATAAGTTAGGAATTACATTATGAACTGTGAAGCGTGTGGAAGGTTGTAGCCGTGGCCCGTTTTAAGATATTATCCAAGAAGTTATAAGGAGGGAAAGGGCCGCGCCATAGCTCAAGCACTTAGTCGCTGGCTTCCAACCGCGGCGGCCCGGGTTCGAGCCCGTGTCTGGTCAAGTGGAATTTGTGGTGGACAAAGTAGCGCTGGGGCGGGTTTTGTCCGAGTACTTCTGTTTCCCTTGCCAGTCTTCATTCCACTAAATTCTCCATGATCATAATCACCCGGGGCAGGATATAATAGGCCAATCAGTGGCCGCCGTGCCGGATGGACCCAGCTGGACTCCACCCCCCATTAAACAAAAATGTACAAGGAGGGAATGGTGACTTCTGCGGAAATCCTTACTAGAGGTGGCAGCGTCTGGTGACGAGATTCGAACTTGCTACACAGTGTAGCAAATGCAGTAATGGAATTACTTCCCCCCCCCCTCTCCTGACGTACCTCCACCATCCGGTTACAACCAAAACAACAGGAGTCTCACAAGTTCTAATGTCTCTATGGCATCGAAGGATGATTTGAGGTTTCCTTCAATTTAGTACATGTTATTACATCCTTTCGTGAGGGCAGGAAAGACGTACAATCCAGTAGCTGCAGCGAGCAAAGAAAGTGTTACACAGAGAAAATCTTCCTGCAGGATTTTTCTACTTGTTCAACACCACGTGTGAGATTTATATCTGCTACCCACGCGACATTTTTACTCCAAAAGTTGTTATTGATGGCCTCTTTTCTTCGTCTTCTTCTGCCTCGTCTCCGTCTCCTTCTGCCGATGACGACTACGGCGGCCAAGTTGGAAACAATCACGTCCCGCGCGGGATTATTGCTAGATGGGCCCAAGTCACATATGTCATCTCCCCTCCCCCCCATGACAAGTCTGCTGTGGAAAGGGTTGGGCGTCTGCCCGTCATCATAACTTTGTCCCCCCTTCCTTACACACTAATAATAAAGAGAGTCCCTGTGGACGTCGTCGGGAAATTCTTCCAAGGCAGGGATGAAAGCGAAGAAAAGCAGAGGGGAGTGTGATGCTAAAATTATTCTCCTTCTTCTTCTCCTGTCGAGTTAGATAGATGTATCGTAGATCGGTATCTAGTATTCTCATGACCCAAATTCGCTCCGAATGGAATTAATAATAAAATACATATAATGCTCTAAATGTATTGCCATACTGATTCATAATTTTGTTCAGTATCAGTAAATTACATATACATGCGAGATACTTCCACCCACTAACAGGCGATTGCTTTTATCGATTAGAGATTTCTTTCAGTTAACGAGCCCATTCCCATTCAAAATATGAAAACTTTGCCCCATTAAACTCTGCCAAGATCACAATTTCGGAATGCAACAAATTGGCTGTGCTAATAAATAAGATTAAGAAAAGATTCGAACCCATGATCTCAGCGTTCGAGCGAGCTAAGGCAGTTCATGCCTTAGAGGTCGCGGCCACTGCGGCTGGCAGGCAATTACCGAGTAAAATCGTGTGTTCATCGGCCAGATGGCTACTAGTATAACAAGACATGTTTGTTGGTTAGTCACTCTGTAAAACAACCAGGCGATCAGTTACCTAGATAGTCTGCTTCTTGATTAGATGGTTGGGTAGTCATTTACCTCAGAAGACAGCTAGGCATCGAATTATACTCCCCCCCCACCATAGTAACATAGAAGTTAGTTGATTATTTAGGGCCGCACCATAGGCCAAGCGGTTAGTTGCTGGCTTCCCACCGAGGCGGCCCGGGTTCGATCCCGGGTCTGATTAGGTGGGATTTGTGGTGGACAAATGGCGCTGGGGCAAGTTTTCTCCGAGTACTTCGGTTTCCCCTGCCAATCTTCATTCCACCAATTGCTCCAAAATCACCCTCACCTATCATCTGGGGCTAGTACAATAGGCCAGAAGTGGCCGAAGTACAAGCAATAAAAAAAAGGTTCACTATTTACATAATAAGTTACATAAGGCAAACAGGCTGTTAGGTGGACATGAGTTGCCACACAAATAAGGAAAAGCAAAGTAAGTGGTGTGTAAAACCATTCCTTACTTTCTTACTCATGGAGCTGAGCCCTTCTTGAGGAGAAGCCAAATTTGCAGCTACTCAAGAATTTCCCAGCATTTTATGGAACCCACAGGTTCATTACCGTGTTCACAAGAGCCATCCACTGGTCCCTATCGTCAGCCAGATAAATCCATCCCATCCAATTTCTCTAAGTTCCATTTTAATATTGTTCATCCACCTACGTCTTGGTCGTCCTAGTGGTCTCTTTCCTTCTGGCTTTCCCACCAATACCCTACATGCATTTCTCTTCTTCATTCGTACTACATGCCCTGCCCACCTCATCATCCTTCACTTGATAATTCTAATTATACTTGGAGAAGAGTACAAGTTATGGAGTTCCTCACTGTGCAGTTGTAGAACCAATACATTTCTGTTAATTTAGGGACACACTGGACTTCAGTGCGGAAACGGGAAAGCCTGTCTAGTTCGCACATTATACGTGGATGAACCTTCATTACTTCGCCTTTTCGCTCGGAGACGGCGGTTATATAGTAAGGTAGATAGTTATCCATCAAGATAGCTAACGAAATAGTTCCTAGTTATAATAGTTACATAGAAAAGCAGTCTGGTTGTGACTCAGACAAGATAATTGGCTAGATACGTAACTGGTTATCTAGTTACTGCAGTAAGTTGATACGCCTCCCCAAAAATTCGCCTGGTTATGAATTGTATAACTTGAATTGCACGAAATACTGACGCTTGAGGTAAACTGTTGTATTTAGCAAGATGACGCTGTCCTGTCCCAATGCCGTCGCAACTTGAGGCTGCTACTACACGGTCGCGCTGAGGTGACAGGTGACTGTTAATTTTGCGACACTGTGTACTAATTCCGGAGCTGCCTTACTTGTCAGGCTGCACTGTCACATTGTCGTACAGTGGCGGCCCGTGCGATCCCGGGCAGCTGACTGATCCCTGACGAAGAAAGAAATTGGACATACATTCAAACAAAGTTTATGAACATAAATTTACTTGCAGGCTACATTCAGGCCGTGTATGACAACTGAATAATAATAACACCTGAAATTCCACCTTATAATTTCCTTGCGAACGCACGTTTTGACAGCTATTCTCATTTACAGAGAGACTACATGTACTTCAAATACGGTTCTACGCTTGCATATAGGATTAAAGGAGGGAAAATCATGCAAGAAGACCTAACACAGTGTATCTCAACCTCCGGACCCCGTCTTATAGAAAAAAATAGGATTTACCGGGTCGCGGTCTGACAGAGGTTGAGAACCACTGGCCTAACACATTAACATTATACCTTTCACCAGATATTATTAGAGTGGTAAAATCATGAAGGCCGGTCACGGTAGCCGAGCGGTCTAAGGCATGTACTGTCTTCGCTCGCTTGGAAACCGGGATCGTGGGTTCGAATCCCACTCAGGGCAAGGATGTCTAGTTTGTGTGTGTGCTTTTTTCTGTTTGTTTACAAGTAGAGGCCTTGCGACGAGCTGATCACCCGCCCCAGGAGTCCTACCGAATGTGTAAGATCTAAAAATCCGAAGTTCATGGAGGTAGGCCTAGGCCCACTGGGGCTGTAGTGCCAAGGAAAAAATAATCATGAAGGCTGAGACAGACGGAGCATGTGGCATGCAAGGCAAGATGGGAAAATTTCAGCGGAGAGAATACTTGCAAGACACAGTAGCAGATGGAAGGATAACAGCCTCCATGGTGGAACTGTGTGAACCGGATTCAGTTGGCTCAAGATAATGATTAGTTCTGGGCTCTTGTGAGCACGATAATGAGCCTTCTGGTTCCACAACAGGCGGGTGGCTGAGGGACAATCATCTTCTCAAGAGGAACTCTTGTTTATGGAGTTAGTGATCATATCGCGAAGTAGTGTCATGGTAAGGTAAAGTTCTCCATGTGCTTAACTAATTAAGCACTATGCCATGAAGGCGTTTGGGGGAGTGGATGTATAGATCCACATATTATTTATGTCGGCATTAGTTGGATGCAGTGGTCAGCTAGTTCCCGGGGAAAGCCTTGCGGTACCATTGAATAGGAGGCTGGGTGGGAACCAAAACTGGTCTGGGCAAAGTGTAGAGGAGAAAAATCTTGCCCCTACAGGGGCTCGAACATGAACCCTTCGGCGGCCCACAAAAGGAAGACCGTAATTGCCAAAGGGTAACAAATATCTGGCAATTAGCCCCAGATGGGGCTCGACACCACACTTACTGACTGACTGACTGACCGTCAGTCGCAATGTGACTTTGACTTTGACTTTTGCGACCGAGTTGAGAACAACAGTAGTAGCAACACAGAGTGGAGAGCAGAGCTTCGAGTCAGGATGAGCTTGTGAGTACAGGCATTGAACTGAGTCGACAACAATGGCAAGAAATGAAATGGGTTGTAAAAACAAGACAGCGTGTGTGATTTGAAGTGACAGTGAGACTGTGATAAATCCGTTGCTAGGATAGACTACGGAAGACTGAGAATCCTAGTGAATGTGTAACTGTGAACTGAAGGTGTGTAGGATAGGGATAGCGCTGTAATTGCCTGTAGTCCCGAACTGTGTAAATGTATGCGTGTCAATAAATCCAATCATCCAATCCAAACCCCGTCTTATAAGTCACCTATACACGTGGCTACCTTAAATTAGGTCACAACCACTTCCTTTCACATCATTTTTCAATTCATTATTAACTATCATCCAATCATGCGATCCTATATGTTAACACCATGAAGCAGGTATCTTCTTCAAGAACTACAGTCCGAGCTACTGACAGCATCGTTTAACAAATTACAAATAAAAAAATAGCCTAAATATCTGTTCAGTTCCAAAGTTGCAGTGTGATCGGATCTGCATGCCTGACTCTCCCATCAGCGTTTCATTACTTCTCCTGGTTTAGGTCTGCAGCAGCAGCAGCGACCTCTTTGCCTTCAAATCACAACCATCACTGGTAAGGAGCCAATGCAACGGGATATACGATATAGGGAATACGCAGGCTTGATAGGACATCCGCAGGGGAACCCCAGATGGCATCTGTGCCGTCGTAACATTCCTTCTGATATCAGCTCCGAGTCAAGTCATGGAAAGGAGAGGGACACACGTCTCAGGGTCCTCCAAAACTGCTCTGAGGCCATCTCTGGCTTTGTTGAGCGAGTCGTGTGTCGGTCAGAATACTATTTAACTATCCAAATGTTAGACAGCTGTTGCAGTGAGGGGGCACTGTGCGGTCTAAGGAATGAACTGTCTTCTCTCGCTCGTACGCTCGGAATCGTGGGTTCAAATCCCACTCAAGGCATGGATGTTTGGTGTGTGAATGCGTTTTAGTCTTTGTTTGTGTTGCCCTGTGTGCAGGTAGCGGCCTTGCGACTGGCTGATCACCCGTCCAAGGAGTCATACTCGTACCGTCTGTGAAAAATGATTACGGAACTGAATAAGAGGCCTAAACGGGCAGGAAGAGCCACTGAAAAAAGAGGGGCACTTGATGTTTTTATCACGGTGAGTGCTGCAATCCATCATATGACCAGGGGTTTGTGGCTCACGAACTAAAGTGGAGAGGTTACCGTCAAACAAAGAAATGATCTTAGCCTATCTTTCTATTTCTATCTTTGGCCCTTTGTTGGATCTTGGCCACTTTTTCAGTTTCGTGATCCTTTTGCTGAGACGGTAGGACTCCTTGGACGGGGGATCAGCCCGTTGCAAGGCCATTACCTATACACAACAGCACACAGAGAATAAACGCACGCACACACAGTAAGCCTCAAGTGGGATTCGAACCCACGATCCCAATGTTTGAGCTGTAGAAGACAGTTCATGCCTTAGACTGCTCGGCCACTGTGACCGGCCTACTTTCCTTACTTTTATCAAAAAGTTCTGGGAAGAATTACTCGCCTACTTTACTTTGATACGGTATGGACCGCACAGGAAATTAAAAATTAGGTGGGGACGCAGACCGCAAGGTGATATCACAAGCCTTCGGGGGGAAAAAATAAGGGGGGATACATGGATAGAAGGAAGGACAGACAGTGAGGTGATCTCGTGAGCTTTATATTTTTTTTTAATAAAGAAAGGTGGCTAAAAATAAAAGGAAGCTTATGAGATCTCCATGTTGTCTGTGTGTGCGTGTTCTCTCTTAATACCTGACACTTTAAATAGTGGAGCCAGAAGAGACGGTAGTCGCTAGGTGACGGCTCGGCAAAGGCACCCCCGTGGCAGCGAATACACACGCAATAATTGATGAACTGTTGGATGCGATGTTTTCCATGCGGCCCGTGTCCTATCAAATACTCAATATCAGTGAAGGGAAAGTATCCGATTAGTTCTTCCCAGAACTTCTTGTTATTATTTCCCTTACAGCATGTTTCGGCCCAGATGGGCCACTGTCAAGTGACACATGAGAAATAAACAAATAAGGATGGATAAAACTACGTTACTTTTTGGTTAAATTAGTCGGATGCGAGACAATAGCCTACATATGGTATTAAATTCTAGAAGTCAGAACAGGAGTAGGTGCATTAAATTTTAAAATTAAAAACAGAATATTGTAACACGAAAGTCACTATAAAAGGTGGGGGTGAGAGCTTCCTCGGGGGGGGGGGAGACACTGGGGAAGTTTTAGAACAATTAAAGTTGATGTGTATGTGTGACTAATGTACATGCATTTAGATTGCGACATGGGGTCGACGCTCTTGCAGAAGACGCTTCTGTTGATGAAACAACTGTTCGTGTGGCGGCAACATCTCAATTTTTGTTTGTAAGCCTCAACACCCTGTTTGAGAACAGGGTGTTGAGGAGAATATTTGGACCGAAGAGAGATGAAGTGACAGGACGCTGGAGAAAACTGCATAATGAGGCGCTTCATAACTTGTACTCTTCTCCAAGTGTAATTAGAATGATCAAGTCAAGGAGGATGATGTGGACACGGCATGTAGCACGAATGGGGGAAAAGAGAAATGCATATAGGGTATTGGTGGGAAAGCTAGAAGGAAATAGACCACTAGGACGACCAAGACGTAGGTGGCTGAACAATATTAAAATGGATCTCAGAGAAATTGGATGGGATGGATCGGATTTATCTGGCTCAGGATAGGGACCAGTGGATGGCTCTTGTGAACACGATAATGAACCTGTGGGTTCTATAAAATGCTGGGAAATTCTTGAGTAGCTGCAGATTTGGCTTCTCCTCAAGAAGGGCTCAGCTCCATAAGGAAGTAAGTAAGCACCACAAACAGGATGCAACACTACAAGTAGGTAGCTTAAGTGCGTATGTTACTTGGGAGCAGTATTTCCTTAATTTAAAGGAAACTCATTCTGTAAGCACATTTCCATGGTGACGGAGACTTTCTGTTGATGAAAAGTCATACGTAGTTTAACTGTTGAGACAACGGAAAATGTTTCTCTCGCTGATCTCCAGAACAAAACAGCCACCGTTTCTATGCGGGACATCTCGTCAGCAGCGCAGGAACAGTTAACCAGTGACTGAAAAAGTCTGACTCGGCAATATAACTGGTACGAAGAAATAATTCCAATAATTTAGGCTAAAGCTAGACGACTGTTCTTTTGCCGTCGGTGAGCGGACGTGAACATGATTGACCAGAGATGGTGTGACGCTCTGGTCTTTATCTCCTGACACAGCAGTAAACATACCCCACGCAGAGATGATTTTGTATACGAAGTTCGTTTATCTGTACCTCTGTGTCGGGGGAAGAAGTAGAGACTTCATCCATTAATCTGCGGAACACTATAAAATTGTGACATGTAAATCCATTGCTGGGTAACGGCTTGTTGAAACACGTCTCCGAGGTTATGACAGAGACAACGATTCCTAAGCAACACACACAGAAACGTTTCCGTCACAATGGATAGGTAAAGGCTGTTCACACAGCAACGAAAGACAGTTACGCGAAGTAGGAACTCTTGGAGACTGTGATCTCTACACGGTTGGACTAAAACCTACCTCAGGGAGAGACAGACTATAAGATTACACACGGGAGGGCCCTACCGAGCAGCAGAAGCCCAGTCAGAGAACAAGACAGAAGAGAGGAGACTGGGTACAGACCTGCTCACTAAATTCGTACAAGGAGCATCTAAGAGTGGAAGTGTTGAAGACTTTATGTGTTATTGTTCCAGTAACCTTCCGAAGTGTTATAAGTACTTGTAGATCCGCCTGGTGATTGACCAATAAATCGAGTCATCATTCCAGAGAGCCCATTAATTACTTGTCGCGTTACCAGGATACGCGAGAAAATGAATAATTTCGTGCACGCTGTGGTCACATTATATGCAGATTCGAAATAGTGCGATGTAAAGTCTCACTTTGTGCGAAAAGTTTTAAATAACGCGAATTATCCAAAATTAGGCAAAAATCACGCATGTGTTTAAAATATTGTCTTCATGAACGCATCCTTGCATCAAGTGCGACCGTACTGTATTTCTCTCACAACGAAAGGGGCATCCCGAGTTCTACTGAATGTCGATGAGTTCCCTGACCAGTACAATTCACCGTCTACGAATTCTCGAAAACAAATTATGTAAGCGGTGTAAAAATTCGAGAACTGAAAGTAGATGTACACTCCGGGCAAGATGTTTTCACGTTGGTCCGAGGAACGGGACCCCTTCGACTGCGGAAGACCTTGAGAACGCGGCACGATTAGAAACACGTCACAGATTTTCATATCCGTCTGGACACGCGCGTTGATCTCTGTGGATTTCATTTGCCGCGTCATTTTCATGTCCACGCACAGAAGGCACATACAAATGTGGGGAGGGGGGGGTGCTCTTGGAGGCCTCAGACTTAACCTTTGGAAAAAAGAATGGCCTCTTATTTGGGTTAACAGAACGCGAACACATGTCATGTTTACCTGCAAAAGAGCTGAGAGCTCAGATCTCTGCTTCATAAAGTAAAGCTATCTTAACAATGAACTTAACTGTAAGATTTATACTGTGTTTTTGACTCTCTGAAATCTAAAATCAGCCATATTCGTTTCTACTTCTTTGTGTGAATTCCTCATTTTGAAAAAGGATCTTATGAGATCACAGGATAGTGAGCTGAAGGTAAAACGAGATGTGGAGAGGGCCGATCCATGGAACTTCTTTCCGCAGCCACAGTATACGAACAGTAAAACAAACTGTGCCCGTGCAATCAGCACACGAGTGCGCACAGTATCCACGTCCACCCTTTGCACCTCTGTATTCTGAATTCCCATTCAAATTCAAAGTCAAAGGTAGGTTACGAACGATGGTCAATCAGCCAGTCTGTCTTGGTGTCAAGCAACAATCTGGAACCAAAGACCAGATTTTTATTACTTTCAGACAGTTGAGGGTTTGTTGTGGGGCGCTCTCTCTCTGACGAAAAGACGGGTCTGTCGTTTACAATTTCTGCTGGCCCTCACCAGCGCAGTCATTCTTGCGCCCGAGTCCCGCGGAACTCCCCCAACCTGGAGGGCCATGACCCCGCATTTATATCCCCCAGGAACAGGGTGGCCCGGTTATACCCCCAGGCACTGGGTTCCCTTTTCGTCGCCTCCTATGCCTCGCAGAGCTACGGCGGGGGTCTTCAAGCCTGCCTCCACGCGGGGATCGCATTCAAGTGTATGTAACCCTGACTAAAGTTCTAAATGTTGTTACTTCAATTAATTTGGGTCAGTACTGTTACGTTTCCTAATAGCTTTGCATGGCTCCTACGGTGGTCTCTTGTGAGGATGGTACTGAACCTTCGCATTCCATAAAAGGTTAGTATATTCCTGAGTAGTTGAAGGACTGGAAGCTTCTCAAGGAAGACGCAACTACGTGGGGTTAAGTGTCACGGTAACAGCATTCAAAGAGTTACAGTAGTGTCGCTCCCACCCCATTAATTCGTGCGTCCGCCACGTTGTTGTTATCACCGAGTGTAGGAAATTAAAACACACGAATCTATGGTGACCTCCAGTAGCATAACATTCATATCAAATGCCAAAATACGTCAAGATGTTCACATATTTAGACATGTGGTTGGACAGAGTGACGGACAGCCCGTCGGCCAGACGGGCAGACATTATTAGCCACAATATGTTCCTGCATGATGTATACAGAATGGATAACAACTAAGTTCGCGTAACAGTCCCTTCGTTTCATCTCTAAACGGAGACAGCGCCATTCTCTCTCGTTACTAGGCCCAATGACGAGGACTATCTTAACACAACGGACCCACAAAAAGGAAGTGTTCACTGTGTTTACTTCAAGAAGAACAGAAAAGCTCGTACGTCTGCTTGAGAAAGAAATGGACAATGTCAAAAGAAACTACCATAAGACAATATAGAAACAAGGAGGTCTGGGAGCAACTAACCGCCTACTTTCGTTTGCGTACAAGCTATCCGGACAGCATAGAAAACATCGCGTCAAACGATTCAATTGTTGCATATGTATTCTCAGCCGCGAGAACGTGTTTTCTAGCCGTGGCCTAGCAAAGGCCTCTCTTTTGCCTCCACTATTCCGGGTTTTAGGCGTTAAGGGAAACACACAGACAATAAGGTGATCTAATAAGCCTTTTATTTTTTCAAAATAAGGGAAGTAGGCTGCATATTATAGATGTATAATGGTATGAGAGTTGCCTTTGTATAGGAGGTTAGGTGCTTATTTCTTACGCGCCCTGCGTCGGATGACTTTAGATGAGATTCGCGATGGACGCAGTGGCACTGGAGCGGGTCTGCGTTCGATTTTATACCGCTCATCTCTGCTAAACTCTGTACTTCTCTATCGCCGCGACACACCTGACCAGCCAGCGGTCTCTACAGTTGCGTGTATCAGCCCTGATCAAGAATTCGGCTGCTTACAGAGCAACGAAGTTAGACGTAACCTCTTAGTATGTTTCTGTTAGGTATTATGACGTTGTTATGTCATCAAGACATGTGGGTAAGGGGAGGCATAGCTTCACGTTCCTGCCGATTTACCCCTGGGGAAAAGCCTCCTGTACCCACTGGGAAGGATGCTGGGTAGGAGAAAAATCTTGACCCTACCGGAAATCAAACCCCGGTCGTCCTACCCGATACCCGTCACTATACCGAATGAGCTATCCCTGGTAAGTAATACATTATATAATTATGTGGCGTATTTGCTCTATGTAGGAACAGTTGAGCCACAGAGGCGTAGTAGCACGTGCACAATGGGAGAGTTGTGGATTGTATCGGCGAGTTGCTAGGCGACAGCTCTGTGAACCCCTGGATCGCTCAACAGTAAGTAGGGGTCACGTGACCTCTGCTTTTCTGCGAGTTACAATAATTACTTGACTTCACGGAGTTCCTTCATGCAAATACAGAATGCCAGTAAGTTTTCCTATCCCTGAGATACTTCTAGACTGGTTCTATGGCCAGAAATACTTCATGGAGAAATACCGACCCCAACTGCCTTTCCAGAGGTATTCACGATAGTTTCCCATCAGAAGCAGGATCTTAAAATCGTCAATCCAGATCGCTTCCCAGAGGCAGGTCAAGCGAACAAGCAGCGAAGAATGGAATAAGCGCAACAGAGGAGTCTCAGAACAGAAGGGAGGGACGTAACATGGCGCAGAATCTCCATGGATGGGTGCAAAGTAAGGGTAGAGAATAGGACAGACTGCTTCAGCTGCTGGAATAGCTATTATTGCAGGGTTTACGGACTTCCATTTCTTGTAAGCACGCTGCAGCTCCACCGTACAGTAGGGACGTTTGAAACCTTATCAAAGTGCAAATAAACTCAAAGAACAAGAAAACCTCGCAGTCACAGTACACTCATATAATGAAGAAATCGAGGAGGTCCCAAGTTAGGATCCCCAACAGGATATTCTCTCTAACGTCTTTGTGGCTTCTTTCAGACCCTTCATCAAATTCCCGGGTTGGTACCTTATATGAGCACAATCGATTCCTTCTTCTCAAACACTGATTCATAAAGGCGCTGTCATCTGAGAATACCTATGGTACGCAGTTGAATAAGTGTCATTACACAACCAGGGAAGAAACAGTAACGCTGCGACCTCAACAACGAGATTACCCACTAGAACTACTATTTTTCCCTGCATTCCCTAGATGAAAGGGATCCAAACCCCTGGCTCGCGATCCCAACTTTGATACCACAGACTGGCCTCACGATTGTTACAACTGCCAATAATCTGGCCATGTCTGGACGAACTGCAAGCAACCGCCTCGTTGTTTGTGGTGTGGGGGTGGTAACCTGCACAAGGAATGCCCGCAAAAGGGCAATACAGCATCAATACCGACATGCTGCAACAGCAAGTTGGTGGACGGAGCGGAACCTCATCCCTCCAACTATCGAGGCTGCAGGCACCCCAAGGAAGAGATGCCAAAGAGAAAGTTGCAGAGAGATCAGGAGGCTACAACTTCCAGCCCCATCACCCAGGACTGTCCTTCGCGGCGGTGCTCTGTAGCAACACACAGCAACAGTGGCAGACATGAGTTCCTCGCCCCCACACAGCCAACAATAAGTACCAAGTCAGTCAGTTCAGGCTCCTAAACAGTTCGTCTCTGAATTACATGTTCACAGAAGTCGCAACGGCATTGACAGGACAGGACTCAATGGGGCTGAGTCATAAAAAGGCAAAATAGTAGCCATCACAAAAATTGCATTAAAAGTCAAGAAGAAAATGGCCGCTAAATTTCACAGGCGGTAAATATGGCTGCGCTGGAGAGGGCCAGCAGCAACTTTAAACGGCAGGCCCGTCTTCTTGTCAGAGAGGGCGCTCCACCACAACAATCCCGCAACTGTTTAACGCAATAACAATCTGTGTTTGGGCTCCAGATGGGTGCTTGATGCGAAGGCAGACTGACCAACTGACCGTCTGTCGTAATATAACTTCGGCTTTGACCCGTAGCAGTGTGTTGGAGGACCGCAGCGGTTCAATCTTTGTGAGCCGTTGCTGTTAGAAGCCGGCAGCTGAGGCCGGTGATAGTTCGGGAACCCAGAGGAAGAGGAACGTCCGCCGTTGGAAGCCGTCACCAAGCAAAGGCAGTGAAGACATGACTGTGGACACTAGTGTGTGTATAATAGTAAACTTGGTGCTGTATCAAAGCGTGCATCAAATGGAATCATCAATACAAAACCTGTCTACAGTCTCTTCATCACGCGACAATATCATTCTGTCATCTACTCCCGATCTCGAAAGTAGTCTCTTCCTTTCATGTTTTCGGGTTAAACTTTCTCTTCGTTTCTGATTTTCCCATGGAAGCTACACGTCTCTCCCATTTTATCCTGCTTGATTAATCACCGTAGAAATGAGGTTAGGAGGTAAGAATAAAGATTTTATTAGTGCACAGTTTTCTCCACGCTCCTGTTTCTTCCTCTTTCATTGGCCCAGTGTTCTTACATCTGATCTCGTGGAGCCTCAGTTGAGGAAAGGAGACAGGTGCACCGCAGGCCGTGGACCGGTTTCATGCACAGCAGTGGTACTGGCTTCTAAGGTGCCTTATAGGACACTCCCGCTCACGATGAGACCAAAAGGCAGAGTAACGTCCACTGGTCGATGGACGTCATATGTGAAGACTCGGCAATGTGGTGGAGAAATCTCAGCATGTCAAAGTTCACATTATCTGCGAATCCTGATGGCAGACATGTATTACAACTATGTGTATAGTAACAAGAATTCGTACTTCACAACTCTGTAATGTTGCTTTTGTTTTAATGAATTGACAGGTTCCATGAAGTAAATAGCCAAAAGTATGGTCCACAGTCAAACCATGACAGGAATGAACATTTTTGAACAGGGTCCAACAATGAAATGAATAAAAACATCAGAATAAACCCGACGGAGAATATGATAAGAAATGTAGAACAAAGCCCAACAATATAAGGAGGCAAAATGTGAAACACGATACGATAACGAGGAGGGAAATTTTAGAACTCAGTCCAACAAGGGAATGAAGAGGGAGGAAGGAAAATAGTCCAACAAAGAGTGAAGTGAGAAGCAGGAAAGGTGCTACGACGTGAAGAGATTGTAGAACACAGTCGAACAAGAAACGAAACACAGTCCAATAAAGGGAGGCGCGAAAATGGAGAGCAGAGTCCAACGACGGATGGAGTAAACAAGTAGAACGCAGTACAACGAAGTAAGAAAACAGTGTCAAACGGCTAAGGTAGTGAGGGTTGTGTGGCGCAAGCAGAATCCTTGCCAGCCAGACGGACGCTAATTCATTAGAGGTAATTTCTCACCGGCATGAGAAGATGTAGAGATTATTAGTTGTAAAGTCTGTGCTGGTGAAATCACACTGTGCCAAGTAACGACCGTAATTCTTGCAGATGTCCGACATAAAGTCATACGTAGGCCTATTCACTCCTGGCATCTGTAAAATAGTAACAAGTCATGTATCTCTTCCACTTTCCAAGGGGAATTTGTAGTCTTGGAGAGAGGCTTTTAAGAATGGCCTTAATTAAGTCCACAGGCTGGATTACTGGTTCGGATCTCTGAAAGAGCTGAGAGGTGAGAAAAGCATACATTGTTTTCTTTTCAGCAATATTTAATTAGAAAATTATTTGGCAGCAAAGAAAAATAAACAAATTTTTATAATATCTGTAGTCATTTTATTTTATTTTTTTTAATGTCGCTGTAAATTAAACCCCAGGTAAGCTATTACTGTTAAAATTTTGATGTGCTTCCTTTTACGGACCTCTGAGAATTTGGGTCATGACAAATGCCCATTCCTGTCCAGTATTTCCTTGAAAGCGTTTTATTAATTTAAATAACATTTAAAAGTCGGCTTCCTTCTTGCAAGGAAACACACATTAACTCTATTAAAAATTGCCAGGTTAATAACAATTAGGGAATAAATGCCAACTATTCTCAGAACGAACTGCTAGCCACAAATGTATTCTGTGGAACTTCATTTTGGGCCATGGAACGTTAAGAAGCCGTGGAATACACAGTTTTCAGTACAATTTAAAGTCTAAGTACAATGAGTGCCTGTGATCAGCTACGTCGAATTGAATGATCTGACTGGGAATTTGGCATGACACTGAATCCGGAATGACAAAGAGACATTTTAGCAGCATCTGCGTGTTTCTGTTTCTTAAAGTGAGAGGAGCATAACTGAAGAGTAAGAAAGCTTGCAGAAGTTAGGAGTGGAGTTGGTTTTCTTTTTATGATGAACATATAACAATGATAACCATAAAACTGCAGGAGCCCTGCTATGTATGATATCTCGCATCGTGCATAACGAGAGACAAGCTGTAATTTGGACGATGAAGGGAAGACTAGAGCAAGTTTCTTCATCACATTATAATACTCTTTGGACATAGTCTTTTGTTTCCATACACTTCGCCTTCTTCTTTTATTCTTTGTCCTTGAATATTCTCGTTCTAAGAAATTTGATCGACTGCGGGCGAGAGGGTGGGTGGGTTCAGTCTGTCTTGGAGTAATCTGACGGCCGAAAGACGTGACAGGCGTCCTCCGCAGAGAACCGTGAAGAACGGCGACGTGCCCAGCGTGCAGTGGCGGATTTCATTAACAGCGAATTGTTCTCATGTCAGTCACATACCAGTCGAGAATGGACTTGGAACATACAGTGGCGTTGCCGAGAAGGCCTGCTATATTAGCAAGTTACGAGACCGTCTCTGTGGTCTGGTGGTCACAGTTCCTGGGTACAGATCCAGATGTTCGAGTTCGATTCCCGGGGCTACCAGATTTTCAGAGTAGTGGGTCTGGAATGGGGTCCACTCGGGTTCGTGAGGATAACTGAGGACGTATTGCAAGGAAATGGCCACTCCGGTCTAGAAAACGGAGATTAACGGCCCTGAGGATCCGCTGTGCTGACCACGCGACCCCCTCTATCCGCTAAAGTTCGCAGTAACTTCGTCGACAAGGGGCAGTCGCTCGGTCTGTATAGTTCGCTTGCGGACTCAAGCCACGGAGTTTTATACCTGTCTTACGAACTTCCGAAGCAGGTTATAACAACAATGACAATTATATATACACATATGCACACTATGTATTCAACAATAAACTGTTTTAGAACTAATAGCAATGTACTATATGAACGGGAAAAGAAGTGACGCGGCAGTCATAACGTGTCGGCAAATACTTCTCATCTAGAAATGCCGCGCTGGCACATGCGCAGTGAAGATGTTGCCATTACGTCAGGCCGCTCCTGCGCTGCGCGTGAAGAACTAGAAGTGATGAAGCAAATACCGGGGCAGGGGTTGAAGCCGCACTGCTAGACAGAGGGACAGCGTCTCGCTCTACCTTAGGCTCTGTCAGTGCGACGACAGAGGTGGCTGGTTCGGGAGGTGCTCCATTCGAAAGTCGGCCGATATCCCGGCTATCCTGTTTTTCCTCGGTTCCTTCAGCAACATTCCAGGACTGTATCTCGATGAGGCTAGGCCATCTTCCTTCCAAATCCGTTCCAATTCATCTATCGTCATCCGATTCGACAAATCAAGCAAATCAACTGCGCATGCTCAGGAGAACAGACAGGTCAAAGTCCACGGACACTGCTGTGCTTTCCACCTGTGTGACGTATACACAACTCTAGTGGCCATTTGGAAGATGGTGAGCGTGGGAGACATGAGTCTTTGTTTCACGATGACACTGGTGGGAAATGGTAGTGAATGGTGTTAGGTACAAATTTATAAGAATGAGATCTTAACGTATTTAAAGAAAATATATCATAGCTGCCAAGATAAATTAAGAGTCATGACAAACTTGTCGGAACAGCCGGTAGTTCGAGAGAGATTCGAACCAGGTACATTCTAATCTGTCACCGCTACGCAAAAAAAAAAAAAAGATTCGAGATGATAGGAGGATAATATTGTGCCATACTGGAGCTAGAAAAAATTGTCCACTGCTAGGTAACGAATAAAGACACAACAATACGGGAACTGTGCGAAGATCTGTTTTCTGGAAGGTTTTCTACGAGGGTCAACGAAACATTGAGTCGCCGTCACGAGTCATGTGCAAGTGGTGAGGTGTTCGACAGCCGGCAGCACCGTGAGCAGAGGAGGACACTGTTAAGATCCGTTGCCAGTTACTGACGAAGACCAGGCACACAGAAGAATTAGCATGTGCTGTAGTAAGAAGTAAAGTCTGTGAATTACTGTAGTTACGTTTATAAGAGCCCACTAAATAGAATTACGAATCCAAACCCCGTCTCTAGTCACTAACACACGACAATATTAAGATTAATTTCTGCATATATCAATGAGCGAAAATTAAACTGGTTGAGGATTCTGTCCAATCACGGGGTTTAGTGTTACAGGTGTTGATCGCAGCATCCAGAAATCAATGCGTTAGAGGGGAGAGAACAGCCAGGAGTAGTGGCGGCTAACAGAGAAGAGCTTCAAGGCACGGAGGCCTGCCCTTCAGCTGGAACCATGAGGGCGACAATTTGTACGAAGGATCAGACAGGCAGGCAAATAGTTAAGTAGTGACTGGATGAGCCACGTATCCGTGTAAAACATTTATTTCAAATTCATAGGAAGTCACTTGAGAGACCTAGACCTAGACCTAACGGAACGGTAACGGTTAAAGTTCGACCTTATTCTGGAAACTAAATTGATTCGATATGGGGTTATATAAACTGATAACTGAGTCCTTAGGCGCTTTCGTGTGAAAGCACGGAATTTATGTACACGATAAATAATTATTAACTTCTGTATGCAGACTCTTTACAATGGAGTCAGCTGGAAAACATTTAAATCAACTATATACACTACTGGGGACACGCGGTAGCATAGTTCGTTGAGGAATTATGCTACATGCCGGAAGGTCGCGGGTTCGATTATCGATGAGGTGGATTTCTTTTATAATTTACCTGACCCTTCCAGCTCATTATGGCCCTGGGGTCGAATCGGCCTCTAACAGGAATGAGTACCAGGAAGGGTGGCTGGCGCGTAAGGTTCACAAACCTCACCGCCATCTGTGAGCCGATTGTCTTGAAAATTTGGGAGCCTCGACCTCTCACAACCCTATGGGCCTTCACGGCCTGGTACAGGGATAACTTTACCTTTAGCTACAGACCTGTCCGATATGTTCCCTATCCAGAAAGATCTGACACACGGCGATGAGCTGTCGCTATTGCTTTCCAACTTTGCACACACAAATACACTCAATATGAGTGCCCTGCGAGTTGACAGTGGCAGGAAGTTACGGCATTCAGGCTCCTGCGACATGATGAGGGGCGGAAATGTTGAGATGGGACCGTCTCTGTGGTATAGTGGTCTGAGTTCCTACCTACAGATCAAGAGATCCCGAATTCGATTCCCGGCGCTACCAGATCTTCTGAGAAGTAGTGTGTCTGAAACGGGTCCACTCAGCCTCGTGAGGATAACTGAGGAGCTATTTCAAAGAAATAGAGGCTCCGGTCTAGAAAACCGAGATTACCGGCCGTGGGGATCCGTTGCGCTGACCACGTGATACCTTCTGCCCGCAAAAGTTGGTGCTACCTTCGCCGACAAGCGGTGGTCGCTCTGTCGGTATAGTTCGCTTGCGGACTACAGGCCACGGAGTTCGTTTTTTGTTTTATAAGTTAGATAGATATTTTAGCATCACATTCAGTATGAATCAGTTCTAACTAAACAGAGGGATGTAGATAATAACTTGCACTTCTCGTCAAACAAGATTAGAATTATGACGTCAAGGATAATGAGATGGGCAGGAAATGACGCTGTAGAACTAGAAACAGATGGTAGGATAGTATCGTATTTTATCTTAGAGAGATAGGATGGGGTGGTATGGACTGCATTGATCTGGCTCAGGATATGGACCAGTGGCAGGCTCTTGTGAACACGGTAATGAACCTTGGGGTTCCATAAAATTTTGGGATATTCATGAGTAGCTGAGCGACTGTTGGCTTCTTAAGGACTCAGCTTCATGAAGTGAGTTAGTTAGTTAGTTAGTTAGAAGTAGCATGAGGGTCAAACAGCTGTGAAACGAACAACAAAAGCTACATAAAGGAAAGAAATATGGGTCCTATAGGAAGGTCTCTGAATATAAGGATATATTAACTACATTATTTTATGTAAGATTTGAGGCTTTCACGGCGGTGACTATGAAGAAAGCAGTCTTCTGGGATTTGGCACCGTGTATATGTGGTGTTAACCGACGTTTCGGAGGAACGTATCCTGAAGATGGAGGCGATACGTTCCTCCGAAACGTCGGTTAACACCACATATACACGGTGCCAAATCCCAGAAGACTGCTTTCTACATTATTTTATGTTGAGTCTGAACACCTCAGTCAGTGTAGGTAGATTTAAAGGGTTTTGACGATGGTGGATAACACACAGAATTCCTGGGGGTTTGGACGTTTTCCATCGNGAGTTAGTTAGTTAGTTAGAAGTAGCATGAGGGTCAAACAGCTGTGAAACGAACAACAAAAGCTACATAAAGGAAAGAAATATGGGTCCTATAGGAAGGTCTCTGAACATAAGGATATATTAACTACANAAAACACGACGTTTCGGAAACTGGATCTCTTTCCGTCTTCAGGTGAGGAAGAAAGACACCTACTCAATTGGGCCCGTCAGAAAGACGGAAAGAGATTCAGATCCTAGAATTCCGGACGTTGGAAAAGTCCAAAAGCCCAGTAATTCTGTAACCCAGTATAGCAGAAAGGCTAAAGGTGCTACTATCAGCTTCGATTCCCGGTATGGTCTCTTTGCCGTCACGACCGATCGGTTCTGGGAAACAACGAACCTCCTACAGAAGGTGAAATGTAGACTGATCTTTCATCGGCGATAAAGTGGCCGAGACGTGAAACTGACCACTCCCCTCTTCCTATTGTCGAGGTTGTGAATGCGTGGAGTTATCCACCTACCTCCACTCTCTCATACATCTTGATGGAGTGACGATTAATTATGATCTGGGAAGAAGTTTTAACAATGAAAATGATTCTTCAGTCCCTGTCCAACTGAGCTACATTGCTTGGAGCGGGAAGTGCAGGAGGAAGAAGTCGAGATAGATCAGACCTACTGCCACAGGACCCTCTCGGAAAATCGCGAAGGACTTCAGTCGCCCAGGAGATCTGAATAGAATGAAGAATATCGGAAGTTCCCGGGTTAGCCACGTTTACCTGGTGTGACGTTTGTGACGATGACGAGAGGCCCACTCCCCGCATACGGCTCCTTTTCGTATAACGTAACTTGAGGTGGTGATGACATTACGTGAAATTCATTGGCGAGTATGAGCTACAGGCTTAAATCCGCCACTGAGATGAATAAGAGAAATGAACAGAGATGTGGCAGAGGTAGAAGAAGATGATGAGGAGATGGAGGAGGACCGGGCACTCGGTTGAAGGGGTGCGGTGGGGTGAGAGGAAAGACGTTCGCGGATCAATCTGTCAACCACTGCCCCATGTCCCCGCAGGATTCTATCTCTAGCAACTGCCAGCCTGCCTCTTATTGAATAACTTGCCCGCAGCACCGGACGGGTCCTGTGAGCCCATCTGGTCTCACTGCTTCTCAACTGCACGTCCAAAAACATTTAACATTTAAGTCTTAATTTGTCGATGAACCGACACATACACGAAAATCTTAGTTACGGAAGACAGCAAATTACTACTACTACTACTACTACTACTACTACTACTACTACTACTACTACTACTTGTATTAATGTTACTCACAGTTATGAGTTAGTTTCGTTATTTTAAAAAATAAAAGCTTATGAGAGCACCTTGTTGTCTCTGTATGTGTCCTTATGCCTCTTTACGCTTAAGTGTCGGAACAGTGGAGCCATAAGGGGTCGCAGGTGCTAGGCAACGGCTCAGTAAACACGTTCCTGGCGACATCGAATACATATGAAGCAAGAGAAGAACCGTTGGACACTTTCTGATGCATAACCGTTCCCGAAGGTTTATGCGCCTCACGATAGCTCAGTTCCGTACGGCTGAGATCAGAAAAGTGAGTATTACGTGTCCAGTTACTATGATCTCAGTTCAATTCGGTACAGCACAAAACATAGGAGTGAGCTGCTGAGACAGCGAGTCAGATGAAGTAGTCAGTTTTGAACTCAGTTCAGTGCAGAGAAGACATGAGTGAAGCGGGTGAGTAGTTCTGTTGCGCAACAGTAACGAGGGAACAAGGAACTGAACTCAAGAGCCCGCAAGATTACGAACGGTGGGCCAACAGCTGCTCCCAGTATCGGCAAATGTTACAATGTTATACCCATACATACCCTTCTAGAAGTTCCATGGCGTTGTTCTTCTCGAAATTTCGCAAAAACAAAGTTCTTCCATCCGAGTTGCATGTTTAACTTCCTTATATTAATGATAAGTAAAAGTAAAGCTATCCCTGTAACAGGCTTTGAAGGCCCACTGGCTCGTGAGAAGTCGAGGCTCCCACATCTTCTAGACAGTCGGTTTATAGATGGCGGTAAGGTTGTCAGCCTTACGGGCTGTGTTAATGATATCAGGTGAAATGTACAAAATGTCAAGTTCCTCATTACTTAGTATGACTATTCTGCATTCGGCGCTTATTTCACCCTCTCTTGCACATTAACAATATAATACATATTCCCAACTTTTAATTGGAGAACTAATATTGTCACGTGTTAAGTAACTAGAAACAGGGTTTCGATGGGTAAACGGATTCAGTGAACACTTACAAACTGGTAACTACAAGTAATTATAGTCCTATCGCTAATTCACATACTCTACAATTAATTACAGCAAGCACGAAGCCTTCTCAGTTTGCTGTCTTCACCGGTTGTCGCCTGGTAACACACACAAAGCCGTAAATTCCTCAGTTTCCGTATTCCAAGGCTCTCGTCCGTGCTGACTGGCGCCTACATCACAATTGAACTAGGCGTTGCATGGTCATAGTCTTCTAGCAAGGCCTATTCCCCAAGCCCTTACGGTTAAATAACTGCATTTGCTAACCGCCGGCTCAAGACTTGTGACTCTCGTGACTCCACTTTACAAATCACTGTCACACAAAGACTAGTGGTCTCAGTTACGGTCTTTACTGCGCTCCTGGGTAGACGTTCCTCTGCTCCTAGGTTCACGTCCTCGCAGGCTGGCGACCATCTCACACCAACCGCCTACTCTTCTAATTCCGCCGTCTCCTCGTGACATAGCCTCGGAACGGACACAACATAAAACACCTCTTCATGCAGCTGCTACGTTACAGTATAACGTGGGACTTGCGACGGATCCACAGAGAACACTGCTTCCCAGAATTTTTCACTGTTGTGTGACGTGGCCGCTGTCGCGGAGACGCCTTTTCCTAGCAACGTACCTTGGCTTTAAGCAAATATGTCACAATACGTTCGGTGTTTCTAAGTAACTCATATCTAAGGCCGTGTGGATGGTATCAGTTCATCGATGAATGCTGAATACAATCACGTCTGTTATTCTGAATTATATTAATTAAATTGTATATACTTACTTCATTTCTAATCACCGCGTTTCTAGTTTAACCCTTCAACGTGTATCGCCCCATACTGCTGACGAATTTTATTTCTGCTCCGTCTCTCTTTAGCCCATGATTTTTTTGTCACTGTCCATGTTTCAGAGCTGTATGTTAGCGGTGGGACAGCCGTGTTGCTATAATTATTTATATATCTCCTGCACTTCTATAATTTTTCTTTTTCTCCCGTCATGTTCTTTCCTCCAGTCTTCATGATTCTGCTTAATGTGCGAATATTGCCCTGTGTTCTCCATCTTCCTTTAGCAAAACTGTTTGTATTCTGGTTCGCCTGTATCTCAGCTCGAACCCCACGCTCTCATTGTTGTTATCCTCCTCTTCCTCTTCTTCTCTTCCATGTCAGTACCATCATAACTACCGCTCAGCTCATTTACTTCTTTTAACTTTTATTTCTCTTCTCCTTCTACGGATATTGCCATAACCTGTTCTTTTCTGCTCCTCAGCCTCATTTTTTCTCTGCACTACTTGGACTTTAATCTTGAAGAAAAGAACAGTTTGGGAGACATAGGCATATATGAGAGGATAATATTAAAAGAAGTTCTGGGTTAAACTAATCGCATACTTTCCTTCCACTATGACACGGACCGCACAGAAAACAATGTCAATCTACGGTAAGAGCAAGAGTAAGTGAAGCAAGGGGCCGTGCCATAGCTCAAGCGGTTAGTCGCTGGCTTCCTACCGCGGCGGCCCGGGTTCGATCTCGGGTGTGGTCAAGTGGGATTTGTGGTGGACAAAGTGGCGCTGGGGCAGGTTTTCTCCGAGTACTTCGGTTTCTCTTGCCAATCTTCATTCCACCAATTGCTCACAATCACCCTCACCTATCATCTGCGGCTGGTACAATAGGCCAGAAGTGGCCGCAGTACAAGGGACTTAGTTCCACTCCACTAGCACAAAAAAAAAGTGAAGCAAGAAGAGGCGGCACGCAGCGCTGACGTCATGCAGGCAGTGCGACTCTCCAGATCTTCGGTGAGCTTCTACAGAACTGCGGAGCGCTGCACTCTTCAAAGTTGCTGTCCTGAGAACCTCAGGTCTAACGACCCCTATACGGGACGAGTATGTGACCCGCAAGACACGACGCTTTATTTGGCTTAAAAGTAGACATTGTTTTCAACTACTGGATCACCGCGCAGAAGCATGACAATTATGGGCTAGGTTCTCGCGAATACATTTACGTGCAAATAAGATATAATTAAGTACAAAAATACAGACACCCACCTACCTACCTACCCATCCACCAACCTAACTACTTATCCACCCACCCACCCACCTACCTACCTACCTATGGCTTCTCAGTCATCTTTTGAACCTTGTCCGCTTTTTCAGTTTCTTAATCCTATACAGAGTCGATAAGACTCCTTGAACGGAAGATCAGCCCATCGAAAGGCTGCTACCTACACACAGAACAGCACAAACACAGAATAAACGCACACAGACATCCATGTCTTGGAATGGGAATCGAACNCAAAACTGTTTGTATTCTGGTTCGCCTGTATCTCAGCTCGAACCCCACGCTCTCATTGTTGTTATCCTCCTCTTCCTCTTCTTCTCTTCCATGTCAGTACCATCATAACTACCGCTCAGCTCATTTACTTCTTTTAACTTTTATTTCTCTTCTCCTTCTACGGATATTGCCATAACCTGTTCTTTTCTGCTCCTCAGCCTCATTTTTTCTCTGCACTACTTGGACTTTAATCTTGAAGAAAAGAACAGTTTGGGAGACATAGGCATATATGAGAGGATAATATTAAAAGAAGTTCTGGGTTAAACTAATCGCATACTTTCCTTCCACTATGACACGGACCGCACAGAAAACAATGTCAATCTACGGTAAGAGCAAGAGTAAGTGAAGCAAGGGGCCGTGCCATAGCTCAAGCGGTTAGTCGCTGGCTTCCTACCGCGGCGGCCCGGGTTCGATCTCGGGTGTGGTCAAGTGGGATTTGTGGTGGACAAAGTGGCGCTGGGGCAGGTTTTCTCCGAGTACTTCGGTTTCTCTTGCCAATCTTCATTCCACCAATTGCTCACAATCACCCTCACCTATCATCTGCGGCTGGTACAATAGGCCAGAAGTGGCCGCAGTACAAGGGACTTAGTTCCACTCCACTAGCACAAAAAAAAAGTGAAGCAAGAAGAGGCGGCACGCAGCGCTGACGTCATGCAGGCAGTGCGACTCTCCAGATCTTCGGTGAGCTTCTACAGAACTGCGGAGCGCTGCACTCTTCAAAGTTGCTGTCCTGAGAACCTCAGGTCTAACGACCCCTATACGGGACGAGTATGTGACCCGCAAGACACGACGCTTTATTTGGCTTAAAAGTAGACATTGTTTTCAACTACTGGATCACCGCGCAGAAGCATGACAATTATGGGCTAGGTTCTCGCGAATACATTTACGTGCAAATAAGATATAATTAAGTACAAAAATACAGACACCCACCTACCTACCTACCCATCCACCAACCTAACTACTTATCCACCCACCCACCCACCTACCTACCTACCTATGGCTTCTCAGTCATCTTTTGAACCTTGTCCGCTTTTTCAGTTTCTTAATCCTATACAGAGTCGATAAGACTCCTTGAACGGAAGATCAGCCCATCGAAAGGCTGCTACCTACACACAGAACAGCACAAACACAGAATAAACGCACACAGACATCCATGTCTTGGAATGGGAATCGAACCTACGACCCCAAAGTTCGAGCGGGTGAAGATAGTTCATGCCTTAGACCACGCGACCACCGTGCTCGGCAAACACAGACAACTATCCGCTCAAATAAGAGGTGATAATGCATGTAAATTGAGGGCTATTACTCGTACATGCTCATGAAGACATAACTGGGCACACGGAAGATAATTTAAAGTGTAAATAAATGACAATTAAGCGCTCACGAGGAACATATCAGAACAAGTAAGACACAGTTACGCACAGGGCACATGAATACAATTATGAAGACAGGCAGTCATTATATGGAAACGGACAACAGCTATGTTTCCCGGCATTACGGGTCGTCCTAAATAAAGGACATTTATGCTCACCAGCAGAATTAACGGGGAAAGGAAGGGATGATTAGGCCCTTTGTGTCAAGGAGACATCTGTGGTCAAATAAAGGACAATTACGTGCTCCAACAGAATTACTCGGAGCAGGAACAAGGCACTGAAACTTGTGCCCGTTCCTCATATACGCAACGCTTGATAAGCCAAGAGAACCAGTCCACGTTATGCTGTATGATACAAAGAAAAGAATAACGAAATTAGACAAATTAGGGTGACTATTCAAAGCAGAAAAAAGAACACCTCCTTGCGCCTGTCAGCTGTCCATTTGTAGGCTGATGAATGGGGGGGTTCAGCGTTAAATACCTCCTCAATTTGTCAGATTAGGTTATGAATTTGCTTGGGGGCAGCACCAGCCTGGTAGATTACTACTACTTGCATGTTCCACACTCGCGTTACAGATGATGCTGATAATGATAACAACCATTATATAAGAAAAGATCTTTTCTATTAACGCGAAGGCAAATGAAACAAGGTTGATTAGGGTCATGAGGAACGTTACAATTGTTGAGTGAAACTTCAGCCTTCGAGAGCAGTAAGTTATTTGTCTGAAGCAAAAGACAAATGTGGAGAGAACGCATGCATCCTAGATGGAAAGACGAAATTCAGTTACAAAACGGCACGTAAATAAACTCAATTTTTTTATTGCTTGTGAAGTGGGACTAAGTCCCTTGTACTGCGGTCACCTCTGGCCTATTGTACCAGACCCAGATGATAGATGAGGGTGATTATGTAGCAATTGGTGAAATGAAGATTGGCAGGAGAAACCGAAGTACTCGAAGAAAACCTGCCACCAGCGCCACTTTGTCCACCACAAATCCCACTTAACGAGACCCGGGATCGAATCCGGGCGCCGCGGTGGGATGACAGCGACTAACCGCTTGAACTATGGCGCGGCCAACTCTAGACTTACTACGTATAAACACATGTCATCGATGTAATTAACTTCAAGGTTCCGAAGGATTATCTTACTCAAAGCAGCAGAATCAAACTTGAGAAGCTTGTAGTCACTCAGCTGATCAATGATTTGTCTACCTTTTACGGAAACTTAAAGTGCATTAATCGTGATCTCAGGAGCCCATCCTGAAATATATTCTGAACCAGATTAATTAATTATATATCCTCACACCCTATTTTAGATACACTTTTAGTCATTTTTCCTTATTTTGAAAAATAAAGAAAGCTTGTGAAATCACCTTGATGACTGTGTGTCTGTGTCTTCTCCTAACGTTGCTAGGCAACGGTTCTACCGCTGCAACTAATATATATGCAACAGTGGAAGAACTGTTGGAATGTTTTCTGCGCGGTCCGTGTCATAGTGGAAGGAAAGGAGGCGATTAGTTTATCCCAGAACTTATTTTAATATTATCCTTTCATATATGCCTATGTCTCCCAAACTGTTCTTTTCTTCAAGATTAAAGTCCAAGTAGTGCAGAGAAAAAATGAGGCTGAGGAGCAGAAAAGAACAGGTTATGGCAATATCCGTAGAAGGAGAAGAGAAATAAAAGTTAAAAGAAGTAAATGAGCTGAGCGGTAGTTATGATGGTACTGACATGGAAGAGAAGAAGAGGAAGAGGAGGATAACAACAATGAGAGCGTGGGGTTCGAGCTGAGGAGAACAAGAGAACAAATACAAACAGTTTTGTTAAAGGAAGATGGAGAATACAGGGCAATATTCGCACATTAAGCAGAATCATGAAGACTGGAGGAAAGAACATGACGAGAGAAAAAGAAAAATTATGGAAGTGCAGGAGATATATAAATAATTATAGCAACACGGCTGTCCCACCGCTAACATACAGCTCTGAAACATGGACAGTGACAAAAAAGTCATGGGCTAAAGAGAGACGGAGCAGAAATAAAATTCGTCAGCAGTATGGGAGGATACACGTTGAAGGGTTAAACTAGAAACGCGGTGATTAGAAACGAAGTAAGTATATTCAATTTAATTAATATAATTCAGAATAATAGACGTGATTGGCCTCAGCTTGCTGAAAGAAGTAAACCTGAACAGATTCCAAAAAGTTAGTTGAGTGTACGTACACAGGAACAAGATCAATTTGAGGGCTGAAGTTATGCTGGAAGAATCAGCTTGCCTTCAGAGGAGAGGAAGGAATGGGAGGCCTAACCTTGACGTCGAAGACAGTAATTATTATCATTATAGCATTATTCACGTACTGGTAGTAGAGGTAGAGCCGTGATGAAGATATTCACGTGTATTTACAACGATATTCAAATATTCGTAGAACTAAAACACAAAATTCCGTGGCTTCAGTCCTCAAGCGAACTATTCCAGCCCAGCGACCGCCGCTTGTTGGCGAAGTTAGTGGCAGCTTTAACAGGTAGAGGGTGTGACGTGGTCAGCGCAACGAATCCCCACGGCCGTTAATTTCGGTTTCCTAGACCGGAGCCGCTATTTCCTTGAAATAGCTCCTCAATTATACTCACGGGGCTGAGTGGACCACGTTCCAGACCCACTACCTCTCAGAAAATGTAGTAACGCCGGGAATCGAACCCGGGATCTTTGGATCTGTAGCCAGGAACTCTGACCACTAGACCACAGAGGCGGTGCAACTATATGTAGAATTAGAAAGGAAAGAAGGAAGGTTACAGCGATCTTCTCTGAAGGCAATAATTAGTTACGGTGACCAATGGTGTTGGAGCAGCTGCCGCTCTGTGCTTAGGACGGTCTTGTCCCGTGTCCCCGTACAAATGACGAAGAGGTATTTAATTTAAGTAGAGCAATAAGTGGGACAGGAGGTACTGGCAGCACACACGCATGTTGAGCATCAGTGGCGGTACACGGCAGCACTGACACATTTTAATGTGTAGTAGTTTGTTTGAAAGAAGCGCATAAAATAGATGCCTAACGTGTAGTTCGAATTTGTCAGTCCGAATGTTCTATCTTAGGAACTACTGAAACGATTAATATCAAATTTAATATTGGATATCAATACTGAAAGTTGTCGATCGAAATTCAGTTTGTTCCCAAATCGCTCCAACGCAACACGTAGCCTACTTCACCTCAAGGTCATAAGAAATCCAATGTTCTCAAAAACGGTTCTAAGACAAAATAATAGTGGTACACAAACAAAAAAGAAACTCCATGGCCTGTAGTCCGCAAGCGAACTATACTGACCGAGCAATCACCGCTTGTTGAAGTTAGTGCTAACTTTAGCTGAAAGAGGGTGTCGCGTGGTCAGCGCAACGGATCCCCACGGCCGTTAATTCGGATTTCTAGACCGGAGCCGCTATTTCCTTGAAATAGCTCTCCAATTATCCTCACAAGACTGAGTGGACCCCGTTATAAAAATACTGGTACACAGGTAACGTAAAATGAAAATTTTAATGATATTTTCGACGTCATCATCCGTCGTTTCAGGCAATTGGCAAACCACGATAATCCATTCAGTAAAGTGCCCTCCTATAGGCCAGAACACGTGTTCAGTTCCCGTATTGGGCAAGGATTCTTCTGTTGAATGTATATTCTCACAGCGGTGACTATGAAGAATTCTGCCTTCAGGGACATAAGCCGTGTAGTCTGGCGAAAGTCAGCTGATATTTCGGGGGAACGTATCGTCTCCATCATCAGGGTCGAAAAACAAACCTCTGCTTGCTGCCTACATCATGCTGGTTTCTTGCTTGGTTTACTCTTCGACGCAGACGACGAAGGCGATGTTCCTCCGAAACGTCGGTTTGCTTTCACCGGACTACACGACGTTATATCTCAGGAGACAGTACTCCTTCAAGGATTCTTCTATCCCCACCAAGTTCCAACATCCTCTGAGGCTTGTTCAGTCTCCTGTCCAGTGATTGGCAGTGAACCTCTAACTAGGTACAAGGTGGCTGGAGCGTGAAGCTCATAACTCACCTGCAAGGTTACGACAGCGTAGAACTTTACTGAGTTCCTCTGCAGACCTACGCGTTGAGGACGTCTCACTTAATTGCAAGGTATCTTCTAATATCCCCAACTTTCAGGCAAATGTTGGCGCAGTGTCAGGGTCGCTTCCTTCCCAATCCATCCTATATAACATAACATAACGTAACGACACATAACATAACTTAATGACCCACTGCATTTTGTAGGGGTTTCTCTGAAAAGCTTATACCTACTCAACAAGTGAAGACTTTCCGAAGAGTTCATATGCTGAGAGTACTATCTTCTGGAATGTGACATCATATACATCTGGTAGAAGTTTACCGAAGTTTCGGAATAATGCATTTCCTCCATCTTCAGGATCGAAGCGTAAGCCGAGAAAGAGGCAGGCAACATGACGCAACCTCTGCTTGCTGGCGTGATTCCTCGGCTTACTCTCCGACAATGAAGAAGGCAGTACACTCCACCGCAATGTCAGTAAAATTCTTTCAGACTAAAGACTAACACATCCCAAAAGATTGGTAGGCCTGCTGTTCATGGTCACCGTAATGATATCCGCAGATTTCAAGTTAATTATTCTGTTCAAACTAAGCAGTGCACACTGCGTCAGGTAGCTTCATTAGGTTCGTGTCCTTTCGCCTTGTTTCTCTAACATCTCCCTCCCAACTGGTCTATACCCTTGAGGTTTCCCAACTTACAATTCATCATCCCCACATGCATGCTACATGTATCCGATATCTCATTCATTTTATTAGCCAACTTCCTTATTTCGAAAAGGAGGCTTATGAGATCACCTTGCCGTCTGTTTATATCTCCCATCGTTGAGAAGCAACGGCTTGATACAGACGTTCCCATGCAACCAACACAGACGCAACAATAGACGAAATGCTGAAAGCGGTGTTTTCTACGAGGTCCGAATCGTATAAAATACCCAATACATTGTGAAACGATAGTAAGCAAGTAGTTCGTTCCAGAACTTCTTGTTTACGTATTTTCTGTTTATTTCTAGACGTCAGTATCTCCCATTATTTATCATCAATGGTAGAATGACTGGTGAACGAAGAATGGGAAACACGATTTAGAAGGAACACGGTCGTGGCCTAATGGAAGTAACATTCCAGTCTTTCACTGGAGGTACTGCGGAAAAGCCTGTCAGGACAGCTGGTGTTCCTACCGAGATTCGAACCGGAATACCTCCCGAGTACAAGTCAGAACCGTTACCGAATCCCAGGATAGCTCAGTCGGTATAGCGACTGGCTATGGGCTGGATGACCGAGAGGTCGGAGTTGGAGTCTCGGTAGGGTCAAATTTTTCATTTCTCCATATCGTCTAGATCGAATCTTGAGGGTCACCCAACCTCCTATGGAATGGGTAAAGCAGCCGGGGCGTGGAGCTAACCACTCACCTCCAACTAGTGCCCAGGTAAAGAAAATGTGGATCTATACATCCACTCCCACATACGTCTTCATGGCGTAGTGCTTAATTAGTTAAGCACAGGGACAGCTTTACCTTTACCTTTTTACCGTTACCGCCTGGGCCATCCGCCTCGCTCTACATCCCAACCTGCTTAATGTGACAGACGAAGTGATGCATGTGGTTGACAAACTGTCGTTACATAAGCTGCGAAGAGATGGAGCCAGTTTGTGAGACAGGCAAACTACGCCACTGGGACGAAGCCCAGGAGCCACATGTCGTCTTGTGTACACGACAAAGTAGTCTAAAGGTTTCAGTGGTCCATTCAAGACTGAGAACAGGTCTACAATAAGTTTCCTTGATGACGGTTAATTAGGCTTTAGCCCATAGAGGGGCTTGCTGTCGGGCATTGCGGACGCCTTCTGGGAAATAGCTATACTAAGAACGTAGTCAAGCGGACATTTCTGAAATATAATTAATTCTGTAACTTTATTTAGTCTCCATGTATTTAACGACACTTCCACCATCCCATTTCGTATAACGTCAGATGATATGGTAATCAGTGAACAATAAACTGGAAAGAAAATGAAATGAAGTTGTCGTAACATAATTAGAGGCATCATCCTGGAATTTACCTGTAGAACTGTAGCAAACCGTGAGAAAACTGAGGACAGCGTAGCCTCGGGCCAAGAGCGCTTCTGACTAGAGCAAAACGTATTTAGGATTTATTTCCCCCGCCTGCATTCATTAACAAGAGCAGGCCAACTCTCGGAAGGAGAGCAGTATTTCAAAACAGGGCTTTACAGGCAGGCTACCGAAGCGGTGTTTACTTGCTGGAAATCCAAAGCTATTCCTACACAGCAAATGGCCAGAAATACAAATGACTTTCCTTCACTCTCTGCACAAAGCCACACCTTAACATGTGATTGATCTACAGAACAACTCCAAATATTTCAATTGCATATATAGCTATGAACCAAGTACTTTCAAAAACAAGATGATTTTGATGATAATAACACNCACTTTTGCCATTTGTTATTGTCATCATAAACATCATCTTGTTTTTGGAGAAGGCTGGGTGGGCCCCAGAGTTAGCCTCGAAGCTCTGGAGAAGACAAAATCTTTTGCCCTTGTCGGGAATCGGACCCCGGTCGTCCAGAACGTTGCTATACTGACTGAGCCATTGCGGCTCGAATCGTAGTCCAGACGACAGAAATGTCCGGTGTAAATGTATTACAGATGATGATGATGATGATAATAATAATAATAATAATAATAATAGCAATAAGTAACATACAGGTATTTACAATAGCAAGAATCTTTCTGGGGGGTAAAGGGTGGCCGGCGCGTAAGGCTGACAGACTTACCGTAATCTGTGAACTGTCTAGAAAATGTGGGAGCCTCGATGTCTCACAACCCTATGGTCATTCACGGCCTGTTACAGGGATAGCTTTAAGTTAGCTTTCAACATATTTACAATGAAGATTATTGTTGTCTGGGTTGTGATGCCGTTTACTGTAGTAGAACGTTACCAAAGGTTTGGAGGAATTTGCTGCCTCCACCTTCAGTGCAGAAGATTACGCCGAGGGTGGATAAAAGTGGTACAGACATAAGCACAGAGAGGGACGGCCAAGGCCTTGAGCGAGCCAACATAAAGTATGAGGAACGGTGAAAACAGAAACGAAACAGGTGGTCACCGGATTCTCCTGACTTCATTCTACCTCTTACTGGTCACTCAGCCACTGCTTATCCTAATCACTGGATCCTCTAAAAACGTTTACTTTTCTCTTCGTTTTCCTTCTTACACCCAAAAATCTTGCTCCTCCCCGTCTCCACATCAATACGAGTACTACGTACTTTTCTCCACTCTCGCCTTACTCTCTTACCCTGAAGATGGGAGCAGCAAGATTCTCCGAAAAGTGGGGGGGTTTCCTATCAGAATACGACGCGTCACATCTCAGGAGACAGGAATCTATACAGGAAACGTCGCGTGACCTTCACACGTCGTATAATTGTAATTTAATACAAATTAGACTCGGCCAGGATTCGATCTTATGACTCTCGATGTACGAGTCCAGCAACCAAGGGTAAAATATACTTTACTGAGCTTATATTATACAAATAAGAACATCACAAGATCTTCAAGATTAGATGTCTGTGCAACAGGAAAGTTAGGCTGTATGAAATACGTACATTGGAAATATATTTCCCCGTTTCAATATATTTTCGCCGTAAGAAAATTGATGCGTTTATGTGTCTCTCTAAGCTGGATTCTTAATGAGGTACATGCTAGAATACATGGCGACACCCTATTTTTGCAATAAAAATCAGAAATTTTCTTTTGGCAAAATTGGACGTGTTATTTAGTTCTATAAGGACTGTAAGCGGAGTTTGAATAAAAACTATACCATTAAGTAATTACTTATTTACTTACTTACTCATGCAGCTGAGCCCTTCTTGAGAAGCCGCCAATTCTGCAGCTACTCAAGGATTTCCCAGTATTTTATGGAACCCGAAGGTTCATTACCGTGTTCACAAGAGCCACCCACTGGTCCCTATCCTAAGCCAGATCAATCTAATTCATACCACCCCATCCTATATCTCTAAGCTCCATTTTAACATTGTCAACCCACCTAAGCCTTGGTCTTCCCAGTGCTCTCTTGCTTTCTGGTTTTCCTACCAATATCCTATATGCATTCTAGATTTTTAACAAATATAATTAGAATTAGAGAAGATCTCCTCATAATCATCTTTTTTTCCCCCTATTCTTAAGGACCCTATTCTAAGAACCAGCATTTGAAAAAGAAAAACAGCTTTATATTTGGGATAATATGGTACATCTTTTTTTTTTTCGATATGGTGAAATCTAACTAAATTATAATGACAAATGGAGTCGGTATAGCGATGGACTGCGGGCTGGACGGCCAGGTTTCAATTTCCTATAGGGGCGAGAGATTTTGTCCGCTCCACAGCGTCCACACGGGCGCTGGAGCCACCCAGCCTCGTGTCCAGCGGGTACCGGTGGCTCTTTCCTCGGGGTTAAAGGGAGGGGGGTGTGAAGGTCACCACTCACTCACGTTTAGTGCAGCGGTCAAGAATGACGGAGCAATACCCCCCTCTCCTCCAAACGTCTTCATGGCTTCGTGCTTAATTAATTAAGCACAGGACCAACTTTACCTTTAAGATATCCTTTATTATAAGGACAAACAACTTAACAACTTAATATTCTCTAGCCGCGCATTTGTGTGATTATCTTCAGTACAGCAGATTTGCGAATGGAATGAAAGGTCAACGTGCTACACCTATAAAAAGACAAACTCCGTGGTTTTAGTGCGCAAGCGAACTACATCGACCGAGCGACCGCCGCTTGTTGGCGAAGTCAGTGACAACTTTAGAGGATAGAGGGTGTTGCGTGATCAGCGAAACGAATCCCCACGGCCGTTAATTTCGGTTTTCTAGACCGGAGCCGCCGTTTCCTTGAAATAGCTCCTCAATTATCCTCACGAGGAAGAGTGTACCCCGTTCGAGACTCACTACTTAGAAAATCTTGTATCGCCGGGAATCTAACCCGGGACCTCTGGTTCTGTAGCCAGGAACTCTGACCACTAGACCACAGAGGCGGTCACACCTACACACAGCATGCATAAAGAGCTATATAATGAACCAAATGCAACAGTCTTTCTTGGGACACCAATAGTCACTCGGCTATTCAAGAAATTCTCTGCCCTTTGTGGAATCATGAGTTTTATATCACGTTCACACAAGCCCACTAAGCTCGAGGCCCTGTATAACATTTCATAATATTGCACTGCAAGTGCCCTGTTGCACTGTCTCACTTCACATTTCGCTGACTCTTTGTCTCTTCTTATCACTTACTTAACCCTACAAGTTCCGGCCTAACTGGCCATCATCAGGTGTATAAGATTGCAGATGAAAACTAATACTCTATTGTTACAGCTACACACCGCACACAGGAAAGAGAGACATACACCAGACTCACAACCTGTGTGCACAATAAAAGTAATCACAACACGATAACCCAAAAGAACTTAAATTATTTTATAAGCACTTTACAGTAGCCGTAACAGCAGAGCAATACTCAGAATTACTCGGTTTTATGGCTTTGTCCATCGTCTGGTATGCTAAAAACTAGAAAACACAACATTTCGGAAACTGGATCTGTTTCTGCAGGCGAGGGAAGAGGCACATGCTCTGTCGGGTCTCTTAGAAACACCTAACTTCAATCACTGGACCGTTCCCCAGTTTCCTGAATACCGGACGATGGACAAAGCCCAGAAACTCAATAATTCTGAATGTTACATACTACACTTGATGATTTTTATTACTTCATAGATCAGGATGAATTCCTTGTACAAATTAGGGTTCTCACGGAAATGCGAAATTCTGCCGAAGTGTTTCGAATAATTGCAACATTTCATAATGCGCCAATCACTTACGGTAAAGGCTTCTTAGCTCGCGCCCAGCTTCTAGCTGGACGAACACCCCTTCTCTGCTGTTCGCGACTCCTTAGTCAATATATTCAAAGCTAGGAAATATCATTACAAATAATTTCATGCCTCTGTGGACTGCAGTACCTTTGCTGTTCAATAGCTCTGCATACATCATTTTCGTACGAGATCGGATAGTTCTTAGGCTGTTTAGAGATTCTGTCTCAACTGAAAACTATCGTACTATGTAGCCTCGAATGGGATGGAAAGAAAGTTATGAACAGTGAGTAGGCAGCATTTCGGAAGGAGTCAGTCATGTCCTAATTCAAATATTACTCTGGCTTTCTCCTGGAGACACGGAGTACAGGCAATGCGCATGTAACTGCCGTGTTCTAGAGCGTTAAATCCGAACTAATTTTCTCGGCCTTCGTGACTCAACTACTCCAACAGCATTACACAGACCATGAGTACAATCTATGAAGATCCTCATCACGTGCTTTTCCTACGTTACTTAATATTTCAAAATCCCACGTTGTCAATAATCTTTATAACTTTACGGATCGTATACATTTGTAATTCATCCAATTAAGATAGCGTATGTCTACATTTTAATCAAACTATTTCCATATACATAACTGACTCTAAGATACAATGAATTTCTTAAGCAGCTGATGGTTGCTGAACAAACAAACAAACTCCGTGGCTTCAGTCCGCGAGCGAACTATACCGACCGAGCGACCGCCGGTTGTCGGCGAAATTAATGCCAACTTTAGCGGATAGAGAGTGTCGCGGCTAGACCAGATGGCTGCTCAACTAGCAAAAAATGCCCCGTCTTATTGAGATCCAAAAATTCACCACCGTGCTCACAAAAGACAAATCGAATGCTATTCTCAGCAACTAGAATCCATTCCATGTCCTCAGATCCTATTTCCCGAAGAGTCAGTTAATCTCGTACGCATACCTCGGCCTCCCAAGTTGGTTATTTCGTTCATTTTTTCGGAATAAAATTTTCTATTCACATCTCATGTGTGCTTCGGGCCCTATCCATCGCATCTTCCTTGAATAACTCTAACAGTATTAGGTGGAAAGTTCAGATTATTAGGTTCCACGTTATGTATCTGTGTCCATATCCCTCGAGCCAAATGTTTTCCTCAGGACCCCGCTGAATGCTCGGTTAAGTATGAATCTGCTCTATAAGACCGTATCTACAATGGATCCTAGCAAGAAAATTAATGTTCAGTTTTTAAATTAGGCAAATACACACAACAGGCTAAAAGATAAATTTCCTGATAAAGGGACGTCGCGAAAGCTTGCATTATCCTTGCCCCCTAAAATAATGAAAAGGTAAAGACCACAGTACATTTATAATTTAAAAATTCAGTGTGCTCATAAAGTTTTCTCTAGTTTGGCATGTATCCCTTCTCGCAACAAACGGGACTTCAACTATCTACAAAATGCTTACAATTTCTTCCGCTTTCCGCTATTAGACTGAAGACATGTCTTACTTAGATTCTGCTAACGTGTATGTTATTCGTAACTGGAGTTGCATTTTTCATACAAACGTAGGGGAACTGACGCTATTTTATAAATTTTCGACAGTCTCTTTCGTTACTGCTTTCAATATTCCGCTATCGCTCCCCCCCCCCAACTTCTCGGTTACAACGTAGCAGCTTCATAAGAAACATAATATTGCACAGACTAGGGGCAAAATCTGGAATTATTCTGTAATTAATTTAAAATCATTAATTTGCAACGATTTGGAGATTTTTTAAATTATTTTATAAGCCCAAATATTTTTGGCGATTAAGTCGTGCATAGTGATGCAGACACGACCCTGCTCCGTCTTGCATCTTGCATTCTGCGTTCAGATCAAAAGACAAGTCTGAATAATTTAGACGAGTGTGTACGAGGGTTGGAACTTTAATAGTGGCAACTATTTATTTACAACTTATACAAAATAGATGCATGTTTCGAAGTTTTACTGTCCTTCAATGTACTCACCAACATTGTGTACAACCCGTTGCCAGCGATGTGGAAGTCGAAGGATACCTTTAGCAGCGCCTGTTGTGTTGATAGTTCGAATGGAGCGGGGTCTACTGCCTGAAGAATCTCTGGCACAGTTCTGAAGCGAATGCCACGAAGTGGTTCCTTCATCTTAGGAATCAAGTCGAAGTCACAAGGGCTTAAGTATGGTGGATGGTACAGCACTTCCCAGCCCCATCGATCGAACAAATCAGCCACAGCTTGCGCTGCATGCTGCCCAGCATTGTCTTGCAAAGTGATGGGTAGGTTCTGCAGAAAGTGTCGCCGCTTCTTTCTCAAAGCTGGTCGCAGGTTGTGTTCCAAAAATGAACACTAATACTGCGCACTGACGGTCTGCTGTCGGGGAACGGTATGCGTTAGGATAACACCATCACAGTCGTACACGAGAATCACCATAACTTACACATTGCTGGGGTTCTGACGAACTTTCGATTTTCGTGATGACGTCATTCGTTCGACTGGCGTTTCATTTGTGGCTCGTACGATTTGGCCCATGTCTCGTCCAGCGTAATGATACGGCGTAAGAAAGCCTCTCCTTCGCGCTCATAGCGCTCCAAGTGGTTACGAGCAGCGTCGTATCGTAGCCATTTCTGCATTTCCGTAAAATCATGCGGAACCAATCGTGATGCAGTTTTTCTCATGGCCAGGCGTTCCTTCAGAATGTGAAGCACAGTCGTATGCGCTAATCCTGTCTCTCGGGCCAGCTCACGAATCGTATGGCGTCACACTCTCTTCAGTAACGCGGAAAGAGCATACACTTCTTCACTGACATTATGACGACCTGGCCGACGCATGTCTGCCACATTTTGGCGTCCCTCGTTGAAGGCTTTTACTCACCTTTCCACTGTTCTGTAAGGCAATGCAGATTCCCCGCAAGCCTCTTGAAGTCCTCGATGACACTGTCGTGCTGTATGGCCTCTGGCACATTCAATCTTTATCCAACTCCGTTGTTCTTGTTTCGAAAACATCGTGACAACACTACATCAAACTGCCAACTAACACTAGGCTCTGTTTTTTCCGTCACTGCACATGCGCGTGGTATGGGCGGGGAGAGTCCATTTGCTCTGAGGTAAGGCAGGTATGTAACTAACGTGTGGTATAAGCGACATTATTTGGTTCCGTTGCATGGCGTCTCTACAGCAGTGCTGCCACTATTAAAGTTCCAACCCTCGTATAGTTCTAATCCGATGGAATGCCTGATGCCAACTGTGAAACTCTTCCGTGTTGACTGGTAACCTAAGCTCATGAGAATGACTAGACAATACCAGTGTCCTCCTTTCACCCCTCTGCAGCACGTGTGGTGTCAACATTCACCAGTCCGTGGTCAGAGGGGTTACAACGAATATGTCTATTATTTTAGGCACTGTCCAAAAATTGAAACGACGGGAAATGTCCAAACAGCAATCATGTTTAACGTCTCAAGACTGAAGCATGACGTTAGGCTGACAGCCGGCAACCTTAGGCAGTCCGCGAGAAAGGAAGGGGCAGGAGGACAACATGGAGAGTAAGAACGAGTAGATGATGAAGGAAGGGAACGGAAATGGGAGGAGGTGTATAAGGAACACAGAAGGACTAAGAGAAGGAGATGATGAGGGAGGAACAGGGATATGGTGCAACAGAAAAGAAGTAGGTGAAGGAAACAAAGCGGAATAAGATAAGAAGTTAAGGAAATAGCCAGAGGGAAGAGAGAGGAAACACGAGAAAGAGAGACAGAGGAGGCTACTCAAGTACCGTAGTGCCGGTCAGACTGCAACAGTCGGTGGCCGGTTGTGCGCGCTCGGAGTATAGTGGTTGGGGTCCGCATGTGTCACTAATAACCTCAGCCAAACCCTTAGACGCAATTCGGTGGAGGCAGGTCCTTTTGTTTCACAGCTTGATGGATGCTAATGAAAGCGCTGTGGCGAGAGAGAGACGGCGGTATGCTATAAGGAAAAGGAAGGCCCGTCACGTCATCTTGAATGCTCCCCGTCACGTGACAGTGGTTGGTCTGCAAGTGGCATCACCTCCCTCCACATCACTGTACAATAGCATCCCCCTCCTGACCTTAAAACACCCCGCAACCAGCATCCTACCACCCCATCATTCCACACAGAAAGCTTATGTCATTTTGCTTTCACTGCGACGATGAAGCCAGTAATTCTAATTTCAAAATAAAGTGCTGGGCGCTATTGTTTAGGGTCCATTGCAAACTTGCTGGTCAACTCATTTCGTGTTCATCACAGAACTCTGCAACTTGGACACTTTACATATGTAGCTTATGAGTAGCAGTGCCCACCAGTGGCAACATTGCACAAAGACTTGTTTCCCCTGCCGGTTGTCGAATTCGCCAATATGGATACTTCAAGGCACTTTCAAATTGTTTCCTGTTGTGGTGCTTCATCTGCAATTAATAACCCTCTACTACAACCACGGCAATCGGAAACAGGCACATGTTAGCTGAGAAACAGCGCAAAGGAATTTTAATTAAATTCATTCAACTTATTAAACACACAGGGGCCGCGTAATCTATGGCGTTCGAAAACTGGGATCGTGTTCGAATCCCACTCAGGGCATGAAAGTACGTGTATGTGTGTTTTCTCTGCATGAGAAGGCTTCGAGAGGCGTAACGGGAAGATCTCCACGTATCGTGAGTCCTACCACGTTTAAATAAGATTCATGACTTTCGAATAGTTTTAATAGGATGAGGCCAGAGGCCGAAGAAAAGGAAATGTGTGAGATAGGCCTCCTACGGCGAAGTCCGGGGTTCGGTTACAAAGGGATGTCCATGAGAATGGGCTGGAGCAGATTATTTACCGAGAACTACGCTATCCCCCACTGCCGATAACTATTCCACCAGTGATACATACTCATAACCGCCTCTGAGAGGACACAACTTCTGTCCTCGGGTGGCACATCAACATTCGCCCGACACTTCGCTGGACACAGGTATGAAAGATATGCTTACGGTAGAAAAAAACCGTGGCCTGTAGTCCGCAAGCGAACTATACCGACCGAGCGACCGCCGCCTGTCGGCGAAGTTAGTGCCAAATTTAGCGGATAGAGGGTGTCGCGTGGTCAGCGCAACGGATCCCCACGGCCGTTAATCTCGGTTTTCTAGACCGAAGCCGCTATTTTCTTGAAATAGTTCATCAGTTATCCTCACGAGGCTGAGTGGACCCTGTTCCAGGCCCAATACTTCTCAGAAAATCGAACCCGGAACATATGGATCTGTAGCCAGGAACTCTGACCACTAGACCACAGAGGCGGTCATGCTTACGGTACATCAGTACTAAACTGTAACTTGCACTTTATATAAATGGGGACAGCCCCTTTCATACGATTTTAACTTTTATATCACAAACTCATTCTGTAATATGTGAAAACTCGATCCTGTATCCTGCATCACCGCATATCCGTTAAAACTCAGGTGATTAATAATATTCAGGGAAAATCGCTGTTTATTCTCAGAACTAACAAAAACGATATCTGCCCTCTCCGTGCGTAGTAACGAGGTCATATACTTAGTTAGCTCTAAACTGTTAACAACACTCTGTGGCATTAATATTCTCCTGTCACACAAGTCTTCATTACAAAACCAATAAACGCTACAATTTTCTTTTACTGTTTACATCCTGTTGCGTGAATAAACGATTAATAAACATTTGTTTATTTCTAAATTTCTAAAATTATTATTATTATTAAAACTGCTTCAAATTAAAAAAAAAATCCGAATACGGCCTGAATTTTATGCCATTTTAGTTAGTGAGTAATATTATAATTAGATTTCAGCTGTGTAGGAATGCTTCATACTGGGACCGGCTCAGACCAACATTAAATTCGCTCGACAGGTTTACGTGTAGAACCCCCCAACCCGTTCAAAATGTAATGAAATCCGCAGGCGAAACACCCTGGTGCACACAGGTGATCTGTCCACAATGCAGTCTTGTTGACGCTTCGTTTAAGAAAAATATAAAAGACGTATTCATAATTAGACGAACAAGCGAGCGACGAAACTGCCCGACTCACAGCAAGACAGTAAAAATATGGCCGTGAGTCCCGGGGAACTCGGAGCCCAGAATGAGTGAAGGTGAGAGCCAGCACCAATTTACCCGATCCACAAATCAACATGTCATTCTAAATATAAATCCTTTATTTTTCTCAATTTTGGTCACGTAGTTACCGATAGAAAACTTTTAAAACAAATTTTTACTCAAAATTTCGTATCTGAATAAAATACAGCTAGTAATGTGTATACAGAAACACAGATATATTCGAAACTTCTACTATACGTTCAGCTGAATTAGTGGTGGTTCCTTGTGGCATGATGTCCACGAGTAAAAGCCCTTCTGAATAAAAAAAAGACCGTATCCATAACTTTTCCTGCCTTTCTATTTCCTAGGTGATCCCAACAACAGGAACACGTACCGCATATAATTAAATACATATATAGTTCACTTTCTGTTAGGGTTAACGGCCCTATCCTGAAATAGTTCAACCCAGTAAAAGTTCTAAGATACATTTTAATATTATCGTGCCACTTCCTCCGTCTTGGTGGCAGGAACCCTTTTGAACCTAGCGACCCAGGATGTCTCAATCAGCGGGAACTGCGGTAGGACAAGGGCAGGCGGGTCCCCATCACTCACCGGTACAAAGTGAGATGTTCCTGGAGACACCACCCGCAGTGCGACTGACGGCACACTCTTCTTAGCATGTGTTAATAAAGGTTGTTCATGCAGTGGTGATATGGTGAATTGCTGACATGAATTTGTTTTGTTCTTAAGAACACGGGTACTCATGTGCACAAAACGTAGTGCGTGGCCGCGTTATGAAACTGCATGCACGTGTGAGGCCCCACCTTTCCTAAAGTCTTTATTTCATTAACCAGGCTCAACAGATCTGTACATTAAATGTTATGCAGTAAATTTCATATCAGTCAGCAGAGTAACGATAGAACAGTACGTTCCGTATTGTGATCTTCTCTGAGTTATGGCACCGTGTAGTCTGGCAGCTGGGTACCAACATTTCAGAGGAATACAATGAGCTATACGAAGAACAAACGTCATGCTTTCGGCACATGACGGAGGCGTGAGGTACTGTTGACGCTCCGGCTATTTTATTCCCGAAGAGATAAACTCGGTACCCATCGGACAGGAGGCTAGAAGGCCCTCCAACGGCTGTTTGGATGGGGAACAGAAATATCCCGCCTTAGCTAGCATTGAACTTCAGCAGTCCAATTCGCACCAGTCACTGCACTGACTGTGATGTCTCGGCTCCTCCTATTGGTCGGTACTGCTGTATTAGGTCTAAACTCTAAGAAGCATGAAACTCAGACCTTATGAAATCATTACTGCAACGTCTGGATACAGAAAGCGTAACTTCACTGCTCTGTATCTACCGAAGTGCCGGGCCTGAGATAAATGCGATACTGTGCTGCCTGGTCTAGTCCATCGCACACCACAGGAGGCGGTGAAAGATGAGTATGGAGCAATGATAGAAAAATGGTTAGCAGGGGAAACCCACGAAAGTTGGGAGAAAACCCTACTCTAGTGCCACATCGTCCATTAAACTGTCATCCTCATTTCAGCGGGGAGAAACCGTGTCAAACCACCTGACTTACGGCACGGCGTATAGTACGTCTTTATGAGGAGAAATTTGTCCAGCAAACTGACCTAATAATACTGTGATGCACATGCCCATTGCTAAGCAACGGCCCGATAAACACCCTTCCTCGGAGACAGATTCTGGGTAAACAGTCCGTTGCTATGTAAAGTCTACAGCACTACGCGACAACAGCAGACACCCATCGTTAGATACTAGACGTGTCTTCTATGCGGTACGCCCCGAGACTATATAACAGTGAGTGGCTCAAGTATTTCAGGTGGAGTTCAGTAGAGGCAGTCCACTCAGAAATGAGTGAGTCCTAGGCATTCACGGAAGAAAGGTTCGGCTGAAGATTGATTGCGAGTTATTGTAATTTATTGTGATTATGAGTGATTGTACAAGGAGTCATCAACAAATCCAATTACCAGTCCAAACTCCGAGTCACGCATACACGTGACAATACTCACTCTGCCGATAGACTGATCTGCCAACAGCAGCCTCTCTGTCATCAGCTGTCTTTTTAATTTAAAATTCTTATTTATACGAGCTTTTGAAAACCGTATTTTCTATTCTTTCAATACTGGAAATTATGACTTGTCTACGAGCATGCGCAGGGGAGCCCATTGTACGTATTTAAACAGACTTCTTACTTCGTTCAGTAGGGCGTATTTCCTTGGCAATGCACAATTTGTGTTGCTCGGAAGCCACAGATAACAATTATCTGAGACGTGGCGGAATGCATTTCTTTCGTCGAGTTTCTGAAACGCTAAATGAACCCAGTGAGATTTACTGCTATTACCCGACGTATCTCGTGTGCAGCAGGGCAAGCACCAGAATAGGAAATATGCTTATTATTCAAAAGAAAGTAAACTTCACCTACTTGAGCCGGATATGCTTTTCCTACTATAACTTCCGAAGGTAATTTAAATATTGTTGCTGTAGAAACACTAATTAATGCAACAATTTCAACTTGATCAATTTAATGACGAACATCCCTGGGCAGGTAACTACATATAATCAAGCCTTGGAAGAGATATGATTCTTCCCAATGTTGACCTTCAGAGGACACAAAGTTCAATGCTACTGCTATTTTCAAACACAGGCAGTCTTCCAGCAGTCCCTGCAAGAATTACACAATCATATGACCACAATGTTACGTGGTAAGAAGTTATCTTATGCCTAAACATAGAATCTTGAAGCGTCTTCACGCTTCATGAATTTGTACAGGCCAACCACGAGAAATCAGACACAGACATTAATGGAACAAAGTTTCCAAAGGAGCCGAGTAGCTCAGTCAATATAGTGACTAGGTTACGCGCTGGTTTGGAACCGGGTCCATCCAAAGCCCTGTCCAGTGGATAAAGGATATAAAGCGGCCGGAGAGTGTGTCTGACCACTCACCTCCATCTGGTACCCACGTAACAAATGTGTGGATATTTACCTCCATTGTTCCATACGTCTTCATATCGAGATACTTAGTTCAGCGCAGGTACACATTCACTATTAAAAACATTCTTAAAGGCGTTATTTGCAATTTGTATCCACCTGGGGCCACACCACAAACTGATTCCATGGAGTAGGGTCCGTCTTCCGATGTTGGAAGAGTCACTAAAAACTTGAGCCCATTCATGGGGCTAGAAGGCCAGCCACAGGACGCTATACTGAGTAAGATAAATCCATTACATACTCACACTATAGCTTCATAATATCCATTTAAATATTACACTCCCATCTCAGCCCATGCTAAAAAATATTACTTTTTCTTCATATTTTGTATCAATTTATCATATCTTTCGTGCGTGCTACATTCCCGTCCATTTCATCCTCCTTCTAGTGAAGAGTACAAGTCATGCTGCTACTCAGAATGCAACTTCCTCCAGACTCCTGTCATTTCGTATCTCGTTTTAAGTCTACATATTTTTCTCAGGTCTTCCTCGGACACACACAATGTGTTCTTCCTTCAAGGTACCAGGCTAATCTAATCAAGAGCACAGAGACTGCTCTGTACAGATGCATTTGTCATGGTCCTTTGNCTCGTTTTAAGTCTACATATTTTTCTCAGGTCTTCCTCGGACACACTCAATGTGTTCTTCCTTCAAGGTACCAGGCTATGTTATTACAAAATCTAATCAAGAGCACAGACACTGCTTTGTACAGATGCATTTGTCATGGCCCTTTTCCCTTCTCTAACACGTATGGATCGTACCATAAGATTTACCAAGATGTAGATATTTTTACTGAAATGAGCCATGTAATTTTTTTGTACGATGGTTAACATCTTTAGAAACGTATACAGCACGATACAAGCTTCATACAAAGTTGGGTTGTTGCTGTTGTTGTTACCGTTAACATCATTAACTTATTTAACGATGCTGTTTAACAGCATAAGTTATGTACCGTGAAACTAGTGAATCCATGGAGTAGTGACATGCAGCCTTCAGACCAGATGTATTTTACATTTTCAACGGATCTGCGGAAACTGCTCCATGTTTCCATAAATCTGGAAATATCATATCACCAGAGAGAATACAAATATTATTTGCAGGCCTTGGCGTCTCTTTCCTGCTCTCGATGCGACCAGAATCAAATGAATTATTTTAATTTTAAGCGATATAAATACCTGCAGGGACAGCGCAGCGCCTGGCTACGGGCTGGATGACCGAGAGTTCGGAGGTCGAGGGTCAGGAATTTTCTCTTTTCCACGTCGTCCAGACTGGCTCTGGGGCCCACCCAGCCTCCTATATAATGGGTACCGCGGGCATTTTACCAGGGGGTAAAGCGGCCGGAGCATGAAGCTGACCGCTCACCTCCAAATAGTGTTGTGGTTAAGAAAACGTGGATTTACATATTCACTCCTCCATACACCTTTATGAAGTAGTGCTTAATTAGATAAGCACAGGGACAACTTTACCTTTTTAAATAATTAACTCAATTCATATTATTCACAAAGATGATACATAGGCTCTGTAATGTAATTATTTATTTGTACTCTACTACAGCGGTTCCCAGACTCTTGTGGGCCCCAAAATGTGATTTATTTAAAAATATAATTACTCATGAACCACATCTACAAAAAACTTGTTTCCGTTACATTGTACGTCTGTGTTGAACGCGGTAATCTCTTATCAATTTATGATTTACTTACTTACTCACGGAGCTCAGCCCTTCTTGAAGAGCCGCCAATTCTGCAGCTACTCAAGATCTTCCCACCATCCTATAGAACCCGAAGGTTCATTACCATGTTCATAAGAGCCATCCACTGGTCCCTATCCTGAGCTACAACAATCCAATCCATCCCGTCCCACCATATCTCTCTAAGATCCATTTTAATAATGTCCACCCACCTACGCCTTGGTCTTCCCAGTAGTCTCTTTCCATCTGACTTTCACACAAATACCCTATATGCATTCCTCTTCTCCCCCATTCGCGCTATATGCCCTCCCCACCTCATCCCGTTTGGCTTATCCATTCTAATTATACTTGGAGAAGAGTACAAGTTATGAAGCTCCTCATTATGTAGTTTCCTCTAACCTCCTGTCACTTCATCTCTTTTCGGTCCAAATATTCTCCTCAACACCCTCGGTGTATGTTCCTTCCTTAATGTCAGAGACCAAGTTTCACACCCATACAGAACACCGGCAAAACACTTATCATTTTATACGTATGATAATGAGGCCACTAGAAATTTCAGCGGCTCCCAGAAGCTTCACGGCCCAAGGATGGTACGTGGGTCCTAGTTTGGAAAATGGTGCTCTTCAAATGCTTCCTCTTTCAGCACTGAATTAACCGGTGACACAGAACTTCAGAAACCGTACGTGGTAGACACCGCTACACGGGACCGCAGAGGCAGGGCAGAGACATGTACGCAGTGCCTCAATTACAGCAATCACGAAGAAGCTCTCACAGAAAGAAGGAAAATTGGGAAACACAAAAGAAGGGGACTCGGAGAAAGAGGACGAAAATTAAGGGTTAGGAAGAAGAAGAAGAAGAAGAAGAAGAAGAAATGTGGCAGAAGGAGAGACGGTATATGATTCGTCACTGCCTCATCTGGCATCTTTGTTTTAAGTGACAGACGGAGTGACACCATTGTTCGCGCCTGGCAGCTACGCAGCCCGCTTGACGTACAGCACGGGTCGAGAAGGCGCTCCAGCAGAATTTTAATTCGGCCCCAACATCCAGTGAACAAGAAATGCTTAATATGAGACACAATTCATCTCGCGTGATTAGTAGGTCTGTTCCTCCATTTCGAGACCAAACATAACGCTCACTGTGCATGAAGTCTTGTAGCGTGTAGGATAAGAAAGTGTGCACTACTGAAACTTATAAGCTATCAAATCCGTTTTTTTTTTGCTATTTGCCGCATTTAACTGGTCTATAAATATGTCCATTTAAGCTACAAATATATCTGTTGCAATGCTAATCATGGTGCCCAGTGCCAATTTTGTTTTGTCGGTATTTGCCTAAATATTGGTCATATCCAAACAAAAACAAACCCCGTGGCTTTAGCCTGCAAGCGAACTATACCGACCGAGCGACAACCGTTTGTCAACGAAGTTAGTGCCAACTTTAGCGGATAGAGGGTGTCGTGTGGTCAGCGCAACGAATTCCCACGGCCGTTAATTTCGGTTTTCTAGACCAGAGCCACTATTTCCTTGAAATTGCTCCTCAATTATCCTCACGAGGCTGAGTGGACCCCGTTCAAGACCCACTACTTCTCAGAAAATCTGGTAGCGTCGGGAATCGAACCCGGGATCTCTAGATCTGTAGGCAGGAACTCTGACCACTAGACCATAGAGGCGGTCCGGCCATATCCAAAAAAGTTCTAAACAAAAGTTCTAAGAAAGAGTATTCTATTTTGTGGAATAGCTCTGTGTAGTCTGGTAGAAGTTTACTCATAGTTCCCCTCGTTTGTTCCTAAACGTCTGTAAATCTATATCACACTACATCCCAGAGAATAATGTTCTCTATAGGTACCGCCGCGTTCGCAAAAGCCGCCACTGGTCCCTATCCTGAGCCAGATAGATCCATCCACACCCTCACATCGTACACAAATTACACGTAATTATTTGTTGGTTAACTTCTTTGGATGATTTTCGGTAATGCTGATTAACTACGTTAAAACTGCAATAGACAACTTCAAATTCCTCACCTCAGACATGCTGGTAACTGTAACATATAAGAGAAAGAGAAGGGAACTATATCGACCGAGCGACCGCCGCTTGTCGGCGAAGTTAGTGCCAACTTTAGCGGATAGAGGGTGTCGCGTGGTTAGCGCAACGGATCCCCACGACCGGAGCCGCTATTTCCTTGAAATAGCTCCTCAGTTTTCTTCACACAAGACAGAAGAAACACAAACGTACACAGGCACACATGCCTCAAGTGGGATTCGAACCCACGATGCCAGTGTTTCATGCAGTTCATGCATTAGGCCGCGCGGCCACTGTTATCGGCCAGATACGGACATACGGATGCTAAATGGGGGCTGCACTTCGTTATTCTTCACTGTAACTAACTGTCCTTTTATCGCCAAGTATAAGGAAGCCCACAAATCTCTTCTCTGGCATCGACAAACGACGAAGCTGAGTGCCAACAGCCAGCAGTCGAGACGCGACTCCCTCCAAGGCACAGCCATATTTGCAATTCATATGAGGTGTAGTCTCTATTAAATTAAACATATCGCTGCACCAGATCGTGCGTGGCTCCTAAGCTAAGACGACCTGCAAATAGCTGGCATAATTGCTAACTAAACAACACCGACGTCTCCTGCACTGAGACATCATACCAGTCTGTCAGGAAGGCGCGAATGTCGGTCTGTATTGATGCCAATTCACTCCTAGCTCCGCAGACAGGTATGCAACTTACACAACAGATCTTGATGGACACAGCGCTCCACTGTGGGACCCACATGGTGCGCAGGTCTGAACAACGAGATCTTGTCAGATTTGTTTCGTCACCTCATCGGGCCTTGTCTGCCCTTCGTTTGTTAAATGTCGCCTTTTCGATATTTTTTCATATTTATTTACATTTGTTACGTAACGTGCTTTCTCAGAACTAGCATTTTACTTCCCTCCCACTCTTATCCGCTACTTAATAGTGTGCCCGGGGAGAAAAATCAGCACTGCAATCCGAGGAATATTTTCTGTTGTTAATATTGTGACATGTCAACGCATTGCCACGCAACGGCTCGATAAAAACTCTGCGATACGTGCACGCAACAATAGAACGAATGTTTTTAGCTCGTTGCTAGGCAACAATCATCACGCCAATGGACTGGCGAGATAATTATCAGGTGACTTGTTTTCTGTGTGGTCTGCGCTGCGCAATAATAGAACTGTATTTTCTGTGCGTGGTCCGTGCCGAGTGGATATGAGAGAATACGGGAATGGGAATAGACTTCGTTCGAGTTCCGATGTTCCAAGGAAACAACAGTGTGGCTAGAAGAAGAATTAGATGACTTAGTGTGTGACGTTACATATGCTACAGCTACAGTAAACTTGAGAGTGTACGAACTAATTGTAGTTACGACTAATGAAGATCAAATAAACCGATCCACCAATCCAAACCCGTGTCTTAGTCACTGAAACACGTGATAATAGTGGTTACTTACATTAATTTATACTGGGTTGTCAGACATATGTCGTTTTGGCCACCTTCCGAACCGTTCCGTTACCATGCTACGCTTTCCCACTGTTTCTGTTAAGGAGAAAGACCCGAAGTCGAGCCCATGCATGTAAGAACAGAACTGAAAATTTTCGCTGAGTTTTCTCTGCAAGAGAAACACATTTCTATGTGCTTACCGCTTCTCTCGCGAGGAGGAACGGGGACGATAGGACAGACGTTTAGCTATTATACACACCTAATTTCCTAACTACTGCTAGTCTCTCGGTTTATTCAGCTGTAATTCAAAAGTTATGAGAATCACAGTAAATTAAAATATATAAAACAATACTAATATTATTTATGCCTACATGCATACAACAGACTGGTGATGTTTGCTTAGTGCTTAGACCTACAAAACGTGATGCACCACAATTCGTACGTTAAATTTATTATTATTATTCGGTCGGTATGGTTCGCTTGAGGACTGAAATCACGAAGTTTGTTACTGTTATTATTATTATTATTATTATTATTATTATTATTATTATTACTATTGCCATTAAGGTAGATGCACGCGATCACAGTGGCCGCGCGGTCTAAGGCATGAACTGTCTTCCCTCACTCGAACGCAGGAAACGTGGGTTTGAATCCCACTTGAGGCATGGATGTCTGTATGCATTTGTTCTCCGTTTGTGCTGTCCTGTGTGCAGGTAGCGGCCATGCGACGGGCTGATCCCCCGTCCAAGGAGTCCAACCGACTGTGTAACAGATCAAGAAATTGAAAAATCGGCCATGGTCCAACAAAGGGCTCTACAGCCAAAGACAGGGAGGATGCACAACAGATGGAAGCACAAGAAGATCTGAGAAGAACTAATAGTCAGTCTCCTGTAAAAGAGAGAGACATAAAAGAAAAAAGGGGAGAGACAGTGAACGACGTAATATTTAGGGAGGAAGGGCACATATTTTCACCGGTTTCGAAGCTTCCCAGGCAGTTCCCGCTTGTCCTTCTGGCAGAGGTAGGTTAGAGACAGAATGATGTTTCAGCGAACGCAAAGGCTAAAAAAGTGCCTACTTTCGTTTTATTGCATACTGAGATTTGTATACAAGGAGGGCTTACAGAACAGTTCTTCTGCTGTTGCCTGTGTATTCGTTGCCGCGGGAATGTATTTCCTGAGCCTTTGCTTGGCAACGTTAGCGGGGGGCACGGTGATATCATGCGCATCATTTTAGGTATTTTCAAAATAAGTAAAGTAGGCTAAAACGCATACGATAACAGATCGAAACCTGATTCAGGAGGAAACTGAGTGGATCTTGAACTCGTGTAATGCTTGCTACCATTCAGTCCAGAACCTTTTGTCTTCTCGTCTGCTGTCAAAAAACATTAAAATTGGAATATACAAAAATATAATTTTGGCTGTGGTTCTGTATGGGTGTGAAACTTGGTCTCTAACATTAAGGGTGACACATAGACTTAGGGTGTTTAGATTATTTGGACTGAAGAGGGATGAAGTGACAGGAGGGTGGAGAAAACTGCATAACGAGGAGCTTCATAACTTGCACTCTTCTCCAAGTATAATTAGAATGATCAAGTCAAGGAGGATGAGGTGAGCAGGGCATGTAGCACGAATGCGGGAAACGAGGAATGCGTATAGGATATTGGTGGGAAAGCCAGAAGGAGAGAGACCACTGGGAAGACCAAGACATAGGTGGGTGGACAATATTAAAATGGATCTTAAAGAGTTAGGATGGGATGGAATGAACTGAATTGATCCGGCTCAGGATAGGGACTAGTGGAGTGCTCTTGTGAACACGGTAATGAACCTTCCAGATCCATAAAATGCTGGGAAATTCTTCAGTAGCTGCAGAATTGGCGACTCCTTCAGAAGGACGCAGGTCCAAGAGTAAGTAAGCAAGCATGAATGAATGTATGAGGGGTAGGCCTCCTCGGCCCTTGCACCGTGACCTACAGTGGTCTATTGTGCTTAAGTAAGTAAGTAAGTAAGTAAGTAAGGCCAAAACGCATACAAAACTGCATTCGGAATTTTTATATGGACGGGACTTCTTGGGGGACTTGGTTACAGAGGAGAGGGGTTGTGTAAAAATATATACTAAAGAAATGGGGTGTGAGGGTAGGGACTGGATACAGCCGGCTCAAGACAGGGTCCTATGGTGCCACTTGTGAAAATGTAAACGAACCCTTGGGTTTAGTAAAAGCCAACAAATTACTTGGAGAGCCGAGCGACTACCAGCTTGTCAATACGGTCTCTGCTCGACAGAGATAGTTAATATGTGAATCCACACATACAGACACACACATATGTAATCACACATGCACTAACAGGGTTTCGAGTGGTGCGATATATTTTACTAGACCTCAGTGTTCAAACACTAATTCAGTTGATAAATTTGTGCTGAAAGGCTTTGGTTACTTGGCTACTTTATTAGGTATTTCGTGAGTAAGGCAGTAAGGAAACAAAACAGTTTTTCGGAAGGCCTACTTATTCTTTAATTAACTGATCAACTTGTTTACTGGCTACTGGTTACTTCGTTAGTCTTACACCAATCACATTTGTTAATTAGATAAATGCTTATAGTTATGAATTTAACCAGCTGACGGGGTGCTTAGCTTAACTAGGCTGCCTATTCCCTGCTTTGGTCTGTCATTTGAATCGCTGTTTTCATGGGCCTACGAAGCTTTGTCGATGCCAATCCTGAAGCCTACGGTGCAATTACTAAATGATTGCCGTGGTGACGTCATGTACTTCTGGCCTAATTAATGCGATTCAGAGGTGCGGATGCCGGTCACAGTGGCCTCGTGGTTTGTAGCATGAACTGTCTTCGACCGCTCGAACACTGTGATCGTGGTTTCGAATCCCACTCAAGGCATGGATGTCTCCTTGTGTTTGTGTTAGGTAGCGGCCTTGCGACGAGCTGATCCCCTGTCCAAGGAGTCTTACCGACTGTATAAGACTAAGAAATTGAAGTGAAACGAAGCGTTTAACGGATGCCTTACGTTTCAAGTGGAAGCAAGAGAAATACAGCAAGAAGAGGAGGAGCGGAAGGGGGTGTGGGTCACTTATTTAACGACGCTGTAGGTCTCTAGACTACACAGCGTCGAATGGTAGAATGACAAATGATGAATTGGAAAGGATCTGGAAGGAAAAGTTTGTAGCCTAATCGAGATATGTCGGAATGTTCCTGGAAAGACTGAGGAAAACCACGAAAAAATCTCAGCATAGCCCGTGTTCCAATCTTGCATCGAACCGACAATTTGCCGAATACAAGTCAACAGGGTTTCCTCCACACGGACCAGCTTGGTCTGGAGCATGGCTTCTTGAACGCCTGTTCTCTTGCCTGAGAGTGACCACTGACGGGACACCTTGCACTCTATTCTTGTCGTCACTCTGGAACAACCTTCAAGTGTTTACAAAATACATGCATACTGTAGCTGCCAAATCAGCACCGTGCCAATTGTAACCTACATCCGTACAAATTAAACCAGTTGGCCTCAAAGAGACATGCTCGAAAGTACCACAAATCATTTCTGATTTATAACTTTTCAATTTAAGAAGCGCAGCGTCAAGCTGATATACCCCGAAGATCTGTACTGAAAATCAATGAAAGCACAACAAATACTTAATTTTTTTACCTTCTTATATATTATTTTCTTTTTATTGCTAGTGGGTGGGACTAAGTCCCTTGTACTGCGGCCACTTCTGGCTTATTGTACCAGCCCCAGATGATAGGTGAGGGTGATTGTGGAGCAATTGGTGGAATGAAGACTGGCAGGGGAAACCGAAGTACTCGGAGAAAACCTGCCCGAGCGCCACTTTGTCCACCACAAATCCCACTTGACAGACCGGGACCGCCGCGGTGGGAAGCCAGCGACTAATCGCTTGAGCTATGGCGCGGTACCTTCTTATATAAGTAGTTGGTCTAGAAAACCGTGGGGATCCGTTGCGCTGACCACGCGACGCCCTCTATCCGCTAAGTTTGGCACTAACTTCGCCGACAGGGTCGGCCGCTCGGTCGGTATAGTTCGCTTGTGGACTACAGGCCACGGAGTTAGCTATATAAGTAGTATGAGAAAGTACTGTGATGGTGGAAAAAGGCGATCTCGACATTCTGAAGAATTTTCACGTTTTTAGCTCCCATAATTATGAAACAGTGGCTTCGAGAATGCCTCGATGGCTCTTAGCCTCCCTCCGAACAGCGAAGTTGAAGAGCCTCTCTCTCTCGGTTCGTAACAATTTGCATCCAAAGCTACCCCACATGCCTGGAGACGTCTTGGTCCCCAACCCGGGGAACGCCATAACTTATTATTCGTCGGATTAATCAGATAGTAGGTACTCTCTGTTTATCTTATCTTCTGCTGTGCGAGGTACATGTTGACGTCATAGAGCGACAAGTGCCGCAGTATTACCGTATTCCGGACTCTATGTAGCATGTCGTGACGTCACACAAAGGTGACATATTGTCTAAAGCACTGATGATACTGTAGCGTGTTTGGCTACTGAGACGTTGTTTGGATTGGTAATTGTGTGTATTAACCACTTACGGGTCGTAACTACAACTACTTATAACACTGTTACTGATTTATACAACTTATACTCATTACACACTAATCTCTTCACTCTGTCTTCAGTAGTTTTCACGTATTTATAACAAGCCTCACTGAATTACACAGTCCCCATCTCACTGCACTATAGCACACAGTCTTGAAGTCACACATGACGTCACCACAGACAGACCTCTTGTATTCTTCCGCCACTAGTTCCGCTTCCCGCTTTCGTTCGGTCTGGCCCTCGTCTCTTAGCTTCGAACCGAACAGTAGGCAAACGTCGAGATCAACAGTACTACTGCTTAATGCAAGCGTCAGTGACGTCATCGCAGCGCACTGTGTAGGAAACGTGTCACATGACGGCCACATATTGTTATGTGACGTCACAGTGCGGCTGTTGCATAGCGACAGCCCATCCGCGGAAAAAGAAAACACTGTTCCCATACTGTTGGCCGCGTTTATGTTGCGGGCGTTCTCTAGCAACGGCTATACACGCCGCAATACTACTGGTTCTAAAAAGAACACCACCCTGCATCTATGGTCTTAAAGTGGCTGTGTTTAGCTATATATATATATATATCATTAAATAAATCATAAATAGAGAAGTATAAGTAAACTTACAGAACTAGAGGAATACGTATATAAAATATTCATTATCCCACACTACATGCGGCAAATGTTTTCCGGGTGGACCCAATGTCGCTCATTCTTCCTAGAAACTTATTAAAACCATCTCCTACTTTCCGCAGTTTGCACAGCTAAAGCGAAGAACACGGGCGGTAGTTAATCACCGGGTCGCGGGCCGTTAGTTCAGAATATATGTTGTTCCAATGCGGATGAAACAGAGAGATGGAAGGAGAAGAGCAAGAGATGGACACACACGGAGGGAGTGGTCCAGCACAGCATCACTGTCCGTCTCCGTCTCTCCTTCGCAAGCTGGCATCCCGCATCGCGGTAAAGGACAAGATAAACCATACTTTACGAGCTCCCCGAACAGCCATGACGCCCACTACAGTACGTAGCTTTGCAGACTACCCGTAGCACGGGTCTCACTGAACTCGGTGGCGTCAGTGAGCAACTCCACAACACTTACACCTGTGCTCCAACTCATCCGTACACAGTTACATGGGAACCGCCCGTACTCACGCGCCGAGGTTCCGCAAAGGCGGAAATCTGTATCTGCTACCTGGAGACTTGTGTGTACAGAAACTGATTATATGTTTCTGTGCTTAATTAACATAAGGACACGAAAAAGTAGAGGAAGCGAATACACATTTCCAAGCACTGTTTTGTGTTTACTTTACTCAAACCGTTCCTCTTATACCTTACGGTGTCGAGGTTCTTTTTTTCATTCTCTCATTTTACAGATGGTAGGACTCCTTGGACTAGAGATCAGCTCGTCTCAAGGCATGTACCTAAACACAGGACAACACGAACATAGAATAAACACATACACATATGAAACATCCATGCCTTATATCGGATTCGAACCTATGATCCCGGTTTCCGAGCGAGAGAAGACAGTAGATGCCTTAGACCGCTCGGCTAACTTTGAAAATACATGGAGGTGGTCAGCGTCATGCCGCAGCCACTTTATCACAGGGGAAAAAGCACCCAGTAATGTGGTATAGGTGGACCCCAGACCTGGTCTCGACACTGTTCAGAAGAGTACATTTTAGCCCTGTAGGGAATGGAAACCCGATTTCTCGGTCCTCCAGCTAGTAGCTGGGCACCTGCATAATCACAGAGATAATACGAATAATCTGTCTATTAAATAGCCCAGAGTCTCCAAGTTACGTGTCGGAGTGAATACGGCTCTGTGGTAAACCTCCCAACCCGGACGCTAAGCCTGTGGAAGAAAGAATGTTAGGTTTGTGTCACGTGGTATTCGCCCACGAAGCAATTTTTCATAAAGCGGGTAGCCTATATTGTGCCTGTAATCGGATTTCGGAAAACCCCTGTAAGATATGCAGGCTTTAAGAGTGTGTTCAGAAATGGTGTCTGTAGCCAGGGTGGTGTACAGCGTTGGGCTGCAAACAACTGTGGCTAGGTGGAAGTATACGGCGGGATTATGATGACCTCGTTCCGAAAACTCTGGGCAGAACAGCGTCATTCTTAGTGTGCCAATACGCCACGGTGTGCGACGACATTAGGGGAAAGAGTGGCCTAAGCCAACAATTATATCAGAGGTTCTCAATTTTTTGATACACCGACCCCCACACCCCTAAAATAACGAATTTATGTGACCCTAATCTCTGCGAGGTGAGCGAGAAGTACACCGTAGCAGGTCCCTAGCAGACTGTATGGTGACAACAAGAAACACGACAAATTTACAACTTCTCTGTACTTGAAATAAGCTATAAAATGTTCTTGCACTGTCACGAATATTTTCGGGAAATGTTTCCCGGCTGCAGCCACATCAGAAACCATTTAGAGGCCTATTAATTCTAACTGACTCACTACCGTACAAAAACTGTGCGTGGATACAACCGTATTTCAAACAATTCTTCAGAACTAGACCCATTATTTAAGAAACCACGTATCAAATTAACTCTATGCTAGTAGAAAACGAAGGTTCAATCAGACTGGGGGACGATAGTGGGCAGTTCCATCCGTCAACATCCAATTTCCTTAACCTCCATTTTAATATTATCCTCCCAGCTCCTCAGTTGCAGATTTACAAGCGACATCTAAGCCAAATTACGTATTTATTCTATTCCTTCCCATTCAGTTGTAAGCCACTCTCCAAACAAACTACCTTTCCGGTTGCAATGCCTGAGGGTTTGACACCAAGACCTCACACTGGACATGATCCTGAGCCAGTTCCATGTACCCCACAACCTCAGTTCTTAAGAACCATTCTCTCGTACCCTCAGTGTTCCAACTGACGAATTTTCAACGAGCTTTTTCACTAAAATTCTTCACTAATTTCTTGTTTCTCTCGCCTGAGTTACAGGTCCGGCAACAAGCAGATCAGAAATGGAGATAATCTGTTACTAGCTTACTCAGAATTCGAGACAGCTCTGTCAAGGAAAGGGCACGCTACGGACCGTCAGGTGAGGCGTTCATTCTCGGTAACGGCCGCTGGGACCTTTCTCATCACCAGGTCTCGTGTGTGAGGGACAAGGGGTTCCCGTGGGATACAGGAGAAGGTATCGGAAACTGTCCACTTACGTCTGTCAGCCTGAAACTTCATGTAATGTCCTCTGTGGCGTGATGAGCAGTTGAAGAGCCTTATAAAAGGAAACAGCTAAAGAGTGCAATTGGGTGGACCGACCTCACTGATCTACTTAACTAATGGCTACTGTATTAAACTTAAACCTGAACAACCTGCATTTGTTATATGCGACTTCCAATATATTACACAAACCAAGAAGCCTCGGAACTTATCACCAAATAATATTAGGGTGGTGAAATCAAGAACAGGATGAGATGGGTGGGCATGTAGCACACGTGGGAGAGCTCAGAAATATATACAAAATCTTCCCCAGGAAACCTAATGGGAGGAGACGACTTGGAATGATTAGGCGTAGAGGGAAAAAATAGCATTAAAATTGGCCCTTGCACTCTCCTATCCAGCTCCTGGGTCCCACTGGCTAGCCCACGAAGTCTGGTGAGAGAGCAGCGAGACTACGGGGACTGGGCAACGCCCCTTTCTCTTACCCCCTGATCCCCATATATTTGTTATTCCGACTGACCGCTCATTATGCTCTCGCTGGTATCTTGTTCAGCTGATTTTCGACCTTGAAAATGGTAGTGATACGTTCCTCCGAAACGGCGGTTCATATACGGACTATACGGCATTATGGCAATTTTCATAACTAACGCTGTGAGAACCTCAAATCCTACAATAAGAAGATAAATCTTAAATAAATTTGGCAGGAAGGAGCTGGAATACATTGGATTGGAGCAGTAGAGTCTAGTAGCCGCTACCTACACAGGACAACACACAGAGAGACAGCTCAATCGGTATAGCGACGGGCTACGTGCTGGATGACCCGGTTTCGGTTCCCAGCAGTCCAAGAGTTTTCTCTTCTCCACAGCGTCCAGACCACCACTGGGGCCTTCTCAGCCTCCTATCCGGGGTACCGGGGACAGAAACTGTTCCGACTGCAAATATGTCGAGATCTTTACCCACCGCCTTGGAAGCATTATATAATAACAATAATAATACTGTTGTTTCATTAACTAGACTAGGCGAGAAAGTGACTGACACTTGGGTTATTTAACAACGACTTTTCAAATACACAGGTTATGGANTGACAGATTACTGATGATGATGATGATGGAGATTCGAACGTGAAGACTGTGAATGTGAATTTGAAAGGGCATAACAAGAAGTGGTCGTGAGCCCTCTGAATTTGTCATGGCACCTGGAGTGCCTGAAGAAAAGCAGGGGAAGTGTCAACAGAGACAGCCGGTGTCCGGGCAGGGATTCACACTCGGAACATCCCAAAAGAAGCAGGCACTCCGGCCAGTACATCGAGATGTTCAGCAGGAAGAAGACTACGTGCGACTAAATGACGCATTAAAGCACAAAATGATCCTCTCACTGCCTTAGCCTTCATCGAGTGTACGGTTTATATGACACTCTTCTGTTCAGGGCTTGGTTCAGTCTCCCAGAGATTCGCATGCGCAAAGAAGATGGCATTATGAAGAGGTCCAGGCAGATATAACCGGAGTATTTATTGTTATGGTCAGCGCTTTCCCGATGTGTTTCGCTTTGCGTCTCCTTAGACGTTTCTCTTCTATAAGGCAGATCGAAGAGGCTAGGAAAGATCCCAGAATGGCGGTGAGTTAATCTGGCAAAAATCATACTTCAGGAATAAAACACTGCATATGCACTAAGTGCTAGTGACCAGAGCTCTGCTCACACGGCTGAGGCAGGCAACACGGATGTATACAAGGTTCACTATCTGTATTCTTCATCTAATATTATTTGGCGCATGAGAGCAAGGAGAGTGTGTTGCTAGGACATGTAGCACAAATTGAGAAATAAATAAATAAATGTAGGCAATTCTGAAGATTCCAAGCACAAATAATTATATTCACATCTGGAGAATTCCGAGTTACTGTTAGCTCTCAACTGTTTCATAGCCACCCTCCTTCTGGGGTAAAAGGTAAAGCTATCCCTGTAACACCCCCCAAAGGTGTCTCAACCTTGTCGTGGTGGTGGGGCTTGTGTGATTCTGGGACCTGGAGAGGTATGCCGGCGGTAGTTTAACTACCAGTAGGATCACCTATGCCGGAAAAGTCGAAGGATAGAGTCCAGACTAAGAGGGATACCCTGGTTCTCCAAGTTTGGGGGTTGGCAAGAGGCTAATAACCTCATCCTGTAAAAAGAATTTTGTTCAGAAACCTAACAAGCAGCCTTGGGTCATTATGCGTGGATCTATTCCTATGGCAGCAGCCATTGGTTGTGGAGACTGGCTGAAGAGGAGGCCAAGGCTCACCCAAGGCTGTAGCGCCGAGCTGGATCCCTGTAACAGGCCGTGGAGTCCCATAGGGTTGTGAGACGACGAGGTTCCAATATTTTCTAGACAACAGGCTCAAAGATGGCGGTTAGGTCGTCAGCTTTACTCACCGGCCGGCCGCCTTTTACCCCCAGGAAGATTTCTGATACTCATTTCTGTTAGAGGCTGAGTGGACCCCAGAGCTATAGTGCGACTGGAAGGATTAGGTCAATTGAATAATTCAACAACCTCACTGTTAATCGAACCGGCGGTCTTCCGGCTTGTAGTATAGTGCCTCAGGCAACTACGCCAGCGCGTGTCCCGGTAATGGGATAAGTACCGTACGTTATGCCACAACCTTCCGTTGATGGCTCTCTAAGTGCGCATGTTCAAGATACCGCAGTTGTGCCTCTACATCCTCGACTTCTTCGTAGGGGAGCTGCAGGGTACGAGATCACTCGCGGAACCGAGGAACGTAAGGGGGACTGACATTAAAATGTATCTTAGAAGAAACACGGTGTAAACAAACAAGCTATGTAAATCAGAACAGGACCCAATGGTGGGCTACTGTAACCATGAGAAGAAACTTTGAGACAAAAAGAACGATTGCTTCTTCATACCAGTAATCATCAATCTGCGCTGTGCAGTTACATACGAGTATAGCTATTTCTCCTACAACTGGATAAAAGATTCTGCAAAGTGTTAATTTAATATGATATGGCTTGAATTTCTTGCGAGAGGGCGTGTCTTCTGAACATGCCACGTACGGATTACAATACAAAACGCTTACCTGCCAAACTCACGTTTCACTCTGGGTCTCCGTGGTTTAGCTTAGCTCATATTAGCTGGATTACAATGCTTTCCGTTTGTCTTTTATGATTGACTGTCAGAAGCTGCAAGACTGAGGTCAGGAGGTGGTTAGAGAGGCGTTACACTTTGGTTACATACCTTCACATTGCAACAGAACTTCCGTCTTTCGAAACTGGTAGGAATGTGCACCGTTCTGCATTGTGGATGCAAGAAATTAGATATAAGGCAGTCAGGGAGGGAGCAAGCTGGGGACCATGTGACGATTACGAATGAGTGGCTAGCCCGTAGAATGAAGAGGTCCAGAAGATACAAAGCAATTTCTAATTTGTAAAAAAGAAAGCCGCGGCTATCCTAGATAACAGCTGTGAGCACATACTCACTCGTGGGGCAAAGAAGCAAATAAACAATACCAATATTCCGCCACTGAAAGTCAGGAACTGTATCTATGAGAATCCTGGCATCTGTCCAGCCTCATGAAAACGCCACAGGAGTTCCAAGGGTACAGTTTCATTCTGAGTCTAGACTCATTCATTCACCAAGGGCTCTACACCCGTTTGTTGGGCTCTGAACGAATTCTCAGTTTCGTAACCCTATACACAGTGGATACGACTCCTTGGACGGGGGATCAGCCCGTCGCAAGGCCTCTACTTACACAAAGGACAACACAAACACAGAATGAACGGACACAGACATCCCTACTCTGAGTCTACATCCTGAGAGGAGTTGTGCTGGTAGAAAGTGGCAGCCGGAATTGCAGAATCTAGTTTATTTAAGACGAGACACAAGCTCATAACATTAGAAGAAGATATATATATATATTTATTAAATATTTAAAAGTTTAATTATTACCTCAAAAAGGAAACACAAGTCATCGACCTTACAAAACCATCTCAGTAGCAGCCGGTTGCAAATTAATTAATTACTAAATATCTGTATGTTCCGTCTTGCATGCACTACTTTGTTTCGTGGCCTAAACACACAACGCGGGAGAAGAAGACACGCAGCGCCATGAACAACACGAATGCGTGAAGGTCAAAACGCGAGCACAACAGTCTCCACAGAACAGTTCTTTAACACACCTGACGATGGCGTAGTCATGAAGTGGACAATGTATTTTTGAAATAAATTTAAAATACGCATTATGTAATTTGTAAATATAAGCATAAAAATAAATAGTGTTGCATGTAGGTGGGAATATCACAGTTATTTGATAATTGATATCAGTTAAGAAACAGTCGTTGCTTTTTAAAATGTGAATGAATAGTGTCTGTGCACAGGCAAAGTAGGCTTCTAAATTAAAATACAGAAATTATCTTTTAAAATTATATATAAAAAGCCAACCCCCGATTCTTTTGGTGATAAAAAAGTAAAGCTATCCCTGAAACAGGCCATGGAGGCCCATAGGGCTGTGAGACGTTGAGGGTCCCACATTATCTAGACAATCGGCTCAAAGATGGCGGTAAGATTGTCAGCCTTACGCGCCGGCCGCGCTTTACTCCCCAGGAAATTTATTTAATTAATTCCTGGTACTCATTTATGTTAGNAATGTTGAAACCCCCCTCCCCCCCCCCCACTACCCTATTTTATATTGATACATGGCACCAAACCAATAGCCATCCATTAGAATCAGTCATGGCCACAATTCTTCCGCAGCCATTTTTTCACTTAGCACGCAGCGGTGTATTTACCGCCCCTCGTAATTCACTCGGCGCTGATAAAAATGTTACTCCGGGGATGCAGAGAAATTGATATTAATACGTCAACAAAACGATAGAAATGTTATTACCATATTTTGTCTCTTTCTTGCTCTCCATGCTTCTTTCTCTTCAACACGTACGTAGGCCTACATGTGGACACCGAAACAGAGTTGTGCTACATACGCGCTCCTCTTTCCCCAAGTCTTCATGACGTGTCGGACCGCACTACAATGGGAGAAGATTCATGAAAGCTTATGCTTGCTATATACTCTCACACGAGGCATACAGACCGACGGTACACAGTCTAGATACTAACTCCGTGGCCTGTAGTCCGCGAGCGAACTACACCGGCCGAGCGACCGCCGCTTGTCGGTGACATTAGTGCTAACTTTGGCGGATAGATGGTGTCGCGTGGTCAGCACAACGAATCCCCACGGCCGTTAATCTCGGTTTTCTAGACCGGAGTCGCTACTTCCTTGAAACAGCTCCTCAGTTATCCTCACGAGACTGAGTGGACCCCGTTCCAGACCCACTACTTCTCGGGAAATCTCGCAGCGCCGGGAATCGAACTCGGAACCTCTGGATCTGTAGCCAAGAACTCTGACCACTAGACCACAGAGGCGGTCCATAATCAACATAAAAGAAAACAGACATACCGATCAGCAGGTAACCAAATCAGGAACACAACATGTTTGTATCCGCGAGGCACTGGCTTCGAAATTGCCTGTCCTGATCGAGCTTTTCTCAGTCTCTCGAGACTAATGCAGTAACATTATCCCTTCAAAACTGGACATGAACGCTTCCTTCGAAGTCCCTGCTTATTCAAGGCCTACGGTTGTTTTTCATATTTCATTCGACCCTCTATAAGATGATCTGTTGAAACAGCACAGTTACAAAACCAAAGAATCCATCATTATAGAGTCAGAATATGGACAGGGTCAAAAATGGGGGGCAGGGGGGAAGGGATCAAGGAGAATGCAAGTATTCAACTGAATTATTACAACTACAGCCACCTTATCAACTGCTCCTTTCTCATTACGTATTATACGGAAAGTGTTGAAATTAAGAGAAGTAAACGAAGATGTTTTAGGCCACAGCAGACAAATTTACTGCTTACGTTGGTACTACTGGTCATGGGAAAGTCGAGTGAGGTTGAGCGGTGTCATTATTAATAGAATTACTCTCTGCTGTTTTCTGTGCATCTGTATTGCTAGTGGGGTGGGACTAAGTCCATTGTACTGCGGCCACTTCTGGCCTATTGTACCAGCCCCAGATGATAGGTGAGGGTGATTGTGGAGAATTTGGTGGAATGAAGATTGGCAGGGGAAACCGAAGTACTTGGAGAAAGCCTGCCCCAGTGCCACTTTGTCCACCACAAATCCCACTTGACCAGACCCGGGATCGAAACCGGGCCACCGCGGTGGGTAGCCAGCGACTAACCGCTTGAGCTGTGGCGCGGCCATCTGTAACCTTACAATGCCTTGGAGGTCCCAAACGCGCGGAAGGCACTACCTTCAACGTACTCGGGAGAAACTGGGTTCAAATGACGGCCCGATAAAGGCAAAAAATAATAAACAAAGCTTTCCATGTGCTCACTTAAGCACTGGAGAAATGGAGGTTCAGACCCACAAATTTTAACTTCGGTACTAGATTCAGGCCCCAGTCGCTTTATATCATGGGAAAGAGCACTAGGTACCCATTGGATAGGAGACTGGGTAGGCCCCAGAACACGACATTCTCTTGCCTCTGTCAGGAATCGAGCCCAGATCTCTGTTTTCAACCTGCAGCGTAGTCACCTACATACTGAGCTATCTCAGCGTGAGTCCTGTGCGAATGTTCTTGGTTATCATTAATGCTTCCAGGCAAATGTACGTAGAAGATACTTGCTTAAGTTTGGCCAAGACCACTTCCTTCTACGTTCTCTCCCAATCCATTATTCAGTAATCAACCTACCATTCAACACTAAAATGTAATCATAAGGCCGCGCCATAACTCAAGCGGTTAGTCGCTGGCTTCCCACCGCGGCGGTCCGGGTTCGAGCCCGAGTCTGGTCAAGTGATATTTGTGGTGGACAAAGTGACGCTGAGACAGGTATTCTCCGAGTACTTGGGCTTCCCCTTACAAACTTCATTCCACCAAATTCTCCAACATCATGATCACCCGGGGCAGGCTACAATAGGCTAATCAGTGGCCGATGTGCCGAGTGGACCCAGCTGGACTCCCCCCCCCCACTAAACGAGTCTAAGAAATGTAAGCATTGTTGTAATAAGCGTCGCTAAATAAACAAAGAATAAATAACTCTACAGTTTACGCTATGATAACAACATAAGAACATACTCATTAACAGCCTTCGGAGAACAGAACTATGAAGCAGCCATATGTGACCTTGCAGACAATGGACCCAAGAGAGTTCAGAGTCGTAGAAAGGTACGAGTAGGATTTGAGGGTTCGACGGGGGTGGTTATCACATTACGGTCTTGTGGGTGGCAACACTGTGTTGCAGTCCGGTAGGCGAACACCAACTTTCCGAAGGAACACACTGCTCCATTTTTGGGCTTCAACTCTGAGGAAGGTGGCAGTACCAGTATATTCCTACCAGCAGTTGGTAAGCATCACCAGATCACAACACAGCGCCGTGAACCTGACGACTGGAATATCGACATGAATTTATGTAAAAGTAAGTAAGTAAAAGTAAAGCTATCTCTGTAACAGGCCGTTGAGGCCCATAGGGTTGTGAGATATTGAGGGTCCCACATTTTCTAGACAATCGGCTCATAGATGGTGGCAAAGTTGTTAGCCCTACGCGCCGGCCGCCCTTTACCCCCCAGGAATATTCCTGGTACTCATTTCTGTTAGAGATTCAGTCAACCTCAGGACCATAGTGCGGCTGGAAGGATTAGGTCAATTGAAAAAAAAAATCCAATGTCCTCGTCGGGACTTGAACCCGCGACCTTCCGGCTTGTAGCATAGTGCCTCAACGAACTATGCTACGGCGCCCCCCGATGAATTTATGTTCTGTTACGAAATAACCGATGAAGTTGGCTCAACTGATGTTTCTGACTTGAACTCGCGAGGTGCCTAGTTCGAATTTCGAATATCCCAACTTCGATTTTTAGTAGTTTTACTCGGTCCTGAAAGGAAAAGTCCGGGATAACGCCCCAAGGTAAACCACAATTGTTTTCTTTCACGTCCTTTCCAATTCGTTATTCGTTAATCTTTCACTAGACGATGTACAATCTGAGTTAGTGACAGTATCGTTATATAAATTACAAATATGTATATATATATATATATATATATATATATAAGTCACTAAACTCAATGGACATAAGTAAACAACGTGTTTCCATTGCACAACACATTGGAACCTAGGATTAACCTTTGACAACAAACTAAACTGGAGACAATACATAATCAAGAAAAGAAAACAGATGGATCAAAAACCAAACAACTCAACTGGCTCATAGGAAGAAAATCCCACCTCTCCATCGAAAACAAGTTACGAATCTACAAAACAGTCATGAAGCCTCTATGGACATACGGTACAGAACTCTGGGGCTGCGCCGGCAAATCCAACATCGCCATTACACAGCGTGCCCAGTCCAAAATACTCCGATCCATTACGGACGTACCACGGTATGTATCCAACCGCACCCTACATACAGATCTAAACACTCCTTACGTAACAGAAGTCATCCGAGAAAACAGCACCAAGTATTTCAACAAACAAGAAAAACACTCCAACCCACTTCTTCAACCACTAACCACAACCTCACCAAAATCGAAGACTCAAAAGAAGTTGGCCATCAGATCTAACGAACTGAGGAAAATATCACTGGATGTTTATTCCGCACACGCCAGAAGAGTGTACAATAAATAGCTATTAAATTGTACACCAGTCAGCTCATTGACTTACAGATTGTACAGTCTGATTGTCAATAAAGGGGGAAAAAAAAGAAAAAAAAAATCATATTGGAGTTTAAGAGAGACTGTGCTAGATACCGGCCGTCTCTATGCAGACATCAGAGACGCGATGGACAATCAGCGAACCGCCGGACTTCCTAATGTGGCCCAAGGGTTAATCTAAAGAATTTAACAAGAAGCTCTCGGAAGAAGTAATCGCTTAATTCCCTTGATATGACACGAACCGCATGAAAAGAGACACGTACAATTCTTCTATTGTTTTGTATGTATTCGTTGCAACGGTGACGTTTTAACGGGCGGCTGTCTAGCAACGATAGGACACACACAGACACAAACACTGATAGGAGGGATTTATGAACTACGCTGTTGAGATGAGCTCAGGTGCCAAGTTTCATGAAGATATATTCAGCAATTCATACATTGATAGGGTGCATACACAGATAAATGCACAGAGACAACATAGAGATCGCATAAGCCTACTTTCGTTTTTTCAACATACGGAAATTGGGCTGAAAACGAGGATGTACACGTGATCTAACATGAACTACACAAATCTTTCAAATGCATTCTCTACGAAACTACGCAGGCTATGGAACAACTCAAAAGCTTTTCGGTCGCCTACTTCGGATACAGTTCTGCCGCTGCAAACATAACAAGTTATTGTTTCTTGTGCCAAATATACGGTCTAAGCCACACACAATTCCGGGATTAGTCAGTCTTTGGACTCTTCCCAGCGTCTATGGAAAGTGGGATGGCTCCCAGGACAGGAACAGATCAAGTTGCCGACATATTGTGTTCTTTAGATTATTAAACGATGTACAAAGTAGGCAAACTCAAATTCCGAGTGGTATACACCGTTGTCGGAACTCTTCAGAATAAAAATCCGTAATCCCATATCAATTTTAAGGAAAAAAGTCACGTGGTTCAGAAGTTGTGCAGAACGTCATAAGTTACATGTCTCTGAAATGCTTGTTACCTATGAAATGTAAGGATCAATTTCTGAGCGCATGTCCACTGATACACATCTGGTTAGAAGCGAAAAGGCCTAGATATAAACTCAAACATTTGTAGTCTGATGTCAATAAAATTTCTCATTCAAGATGTGTAGGTATAATTATGGCCTGTCTCCACCAAAATTTCAGCGAATATTCGCAACAGCTATCGCCAACACAGACCGCCTCTGTGATCTAATGGTCAGAGTTCCTGGCTACAGATCCAGAGGTCCCGGGTCAGATTTCCTGAGAAGTAGTGGGTCTGGAACGGAGTCCACTCAGCCTCGTGAGGATAACTGAGGAGTTATTTCAAGGAAGTAGCGGCTCCGGTCTAGAGAACCGAGATTAACGGCCGTGGGGATTCCGTTGCGCTGACCATGCGACACCCTCTATCCTCTTAAGTTGGCACTAATTTCGTCGACAAGCGGCAGTCGCTAGGTCGGTAAAGTTCATCTGCGGACTACAGGCCACGGAGTTTGTTTTGTTTATCGCCAACAAATTGAAAGCTGAATACAGCGAATAAAACGGTCCGCCTCCATGTTGTTGCAGTATGATTTTAGTGAAAAAGCTACACAAATGTTGCATACTCGTCGATGACTTAACACACAGGACACACTATCATCTAGCACTGTCTCCACATCCGTTTTATTGATGGCAGCAAGAGTAGTACACACGTGGTGTAGCTCCCGGTGGCAAGACGTTCATACCAAGTTTCATGATATTCCGTGTACTGGTTCATACCTCATTGCGAGGACAACTGTGCACAGCAGGATAATCGTGCCTTAGAGGAAGGCGGGTGGGGGGCCAGTTAGTGGCCAGAGTTGTCCTTGTCAAACAGATGAACTCAGGATTCTGCGTCTCTTTCCAGCCCATCAGTTTACTTCCATGACAGTTTGAGCGGGACCCTTTAACTCAGCGAAAAATATTCGAAGACTGACAGGGCCTTGTCATGTTCCAACACAGCGAGGATCCACGTCACAACCTGCTGACATCTGCGATGATGGAGGAAAAGAAAAGATGGACTGACATGTGTCGTGGGAACAAGCAAAGGAGATTAGAGACACAGGACCTGTTGCAATGTATCTGCTGGCCCAGTCTAATTGTTGCGTGCATAGTCACGCCCGGATTCGAAGTCAAGCGTCCAGCGAAATTGAAGCAAGTATTACAACAAATAAACAGGGCAAGTCGGATCAAGCGGTAACGCTCTGATTTCTGCTTTGGAGGCACGTGGTTCGAATCTCGGGGGGGGGGGAGAATTCTGAAAGCTATTTTCGTTGTGTTCCTAAGCCGCTCCCAGGAAATGTTGGGATAGTACCTATATCAGACCACGATAGCCTTTTCCCATTACCATTCAAATTCTAGAAATTCACTCACTGTCCTATCATTCGGCGATGAATAGCCTCAGATATTGTAAACAATTGTAAAAAAAATACAGGAAACTTCGTTCGAAACTCCTTCCTTCCTTCCTTCCAAAAGAAAAGATGCTAACTATACACACAACTGATAAAGTAAAGTTATCCCTTTGCTTAACTAATTAAACGCTACGCCATGAAGGCGTATTGGGAGTGGATATATGGATCCACATTTTCTTGACCTCGGCAATAGATTGAGGTGAGTGGTTAGCTTCACGCCCCGGCCGCTTTACCCCTGGTACCCATTGGACAGAAGGCTGGGTGGGCCCCAGAGCCGGCCTGGACGTGGAGAAGAGACACTTGTTGACCATACCGGGACTTGAACTCCGAACCCCGCCGATCGTTCAGCCTGTAGCGACTACGCTATCCCCGGCTCCCACACAAAACTGATAAGTAATATTACTTATATATCTCTCTCATTATGATCCCCAGGTTTTATTTAAATTGTATCTTGACATGGTGAGCCTACGTTTAACGACATTACAAGTAAAAAATAAAGCATGAATGTGCACTGTAGTAACTGCAGTGTGTTTGCACTCGGAACAACATATATGTATTTCTGCAAAAAACAAAGAAACTGACTGATTATATGGCCAATCAAATAAACTAACAAACTCTCTATCTACAAAAGCAACCGTCTCGATAGTATACAGCCTTAGGCCTATATTCGGTCGACGAAGGAATTTCCTGTTCTTGTCCAACCAGCAATTTCTAACATCACTGAGTCCAGTCATCTGGCAGTATCACGGGCCAAAAGAATCCACTTCGTATCCTCACAAGTGATTTGCTTCACATCCATTTTAATATCATCCTACAATCCTACACGCGGCGATATAGTGAGTTGAGGCACTATGCTACAAGCCTCAAGGGCGCGGGTTCGATTCCCGATGAGGAAACTCGGTTTTCTATTGACCTATTCCTTCCAGCCGTACTATGGCCCTGGGGTTGACTCGGCCTAACTCGGCTCCAACAGAAATGAGTACCAGGAACCTTCCTGGGAGCTAAAGGGCGGCCGGCGCGTAAGGCTGAAAACCTTACCGCCATCTGTGAGCCGATTGTATAAATAAAATGTGGGAGCCTCAACGTCTCACTATCCATGGGCTTTCACGGCCTGTTACAAGGATGGGTTTACCTTTTTTTACCTTCAATCATCTATGCCAAAGTCTTCCATTCATTTGATTCTCAATTACCTTCAAGTAATCTCCATAAACAATCCAGAACTGTTCATGCGAGAGCGTGTTCTGATACACAGGAATGAAGAATGTATCTTTATTAATTTCCGCTGGATGTGTAGATTGTGCAGTTTATGGAGTTGAGATTGAGGTTTCTCTCTGTTGGCTGCATCCCCCCCCCCCCCTCTCTCTCTCGATAACCATCACAGCCTACCACCTCCCAAATCACACGTTCTATCTCTTAAAAACCGGTTTAATGCAAGAATGGATACACAGTTCAAGTATGAAGTCAGTTAATTTTCGAAAGTTTAATGCAAGACTGAAGGGCAGTCATCTATCCGACGTTCTGCCATTGAACTTTCAATGAACAAGCCTGTGTATTAACTACTACACGTATGTCCTCTGTCTGGTTCTCTTTTTAAACGATTTCTTGATTAACTTGTACTCACTAAATTGTGATGCCATGAAACAAAAGACAATAAAGCTACAGAAATGGAAAGCAGATAAAAGCACCTGACAAGAAGATAGGCTCCATTTAAAATAAAGCAGTTACTATAGGATTCTGACGATGGTTTATAACACACTGATATATTGGGTTTTTGGACTTTATCCATCGTCCTGGTTTTTTAAGATAACAAATAAAAACACGACGTTTCGGAAACTGGATCTGTTTCCGTCCTCAGGTGAAGGAAAAGGGAAAAACCTCTTTCTAACGGACCCAACAGAATAGGTGTTTCCCTTTTCCTTCACCTGAGGACGGAAACAGATCCAGTTTCCGAAACGTCGTGTTTTTATTTGTTATCTTAAAAAACCAGGACGATGGATAAAGTCCAGAAACCCAATATATCAGTGTGTTAAAATAAATCGTTTACATACAAACAAATATGGAAAGATGTGACACAGCCTCGACTAGGAATAATTTCCCAACATTTCCACGAATTTTACATTCGTCAGTGATGACGAAGTTAATTTATTTCTGACAAGTAAACTCAACTCAAAAGACTCAACACTACTTATATATACATATATATGTGTGTGTGTGTGAGGTAAACTTGTCCCTATGCTTGACTAATTAACAACTACGCCATGAAGGCGTATGGGGGGAGTGGATGTATAGATCCACATTTTCTTGACCTCGGCACTAGCTGGATGTGAGTGGTCGGTTTGACGCCCCAGCAGCTTTACCCCCATGGAAAGAGCCCCCCACGTTCCCATTGGACAGAAGGCTAGGTGGGCCCCAGAGCCGGTCTGGACGTGGAGAAGAGAAAATTCTTGACCCTACCAGGACTCGAATTTCGACCTCTCGGTCGTCCAGCCCGTAGCCAGTCGCTATACCGACTGAGCTATCGCGGCTCATAAATGTACACACACACACACACACACACTTTCCACTTGTATATGAGTACACATTATAGACTTTGAAACGTGTCTGAAATAAAATTCATACAATTTACTGTGCTTTCTATTTGGCACTGTGTAGAGCTGCCAGTTCTTTAACGCATTAAACATTCCGTTTTGCAGAGTCGGAATATTTTGATTAAATTATTTTAAAACAGAATTACAGTGGACCGATAGGAACCAAAATTAAATTCCGTCTATATGCTCTTAGTAATGATTAATTTATTATTAAACAAAATTTAACGCTTAAAAACTAATGTCATTTACTTGTATAATGATACTTGAAGTTTCGTGTATGGTTCCGTACGGTCGAGCTGACATGCAGGTCATTCAAACAGAATATTAGCATCATCCCGCAAAAGGCTAATAGCAGCATGCAAGACGCCCTGAGAGCTCATGTTTATACGGCCTGATGGCGAAACAAAATACATCTTTACTGGAACAGGCATGCTCTCTCTATCACACATTCACTTCCTGCGGCTCGGCACTCTCCTATCTGCACTAGTGAACACATTCGTACCCAACCTTGATAAGAAAAAGAGTGGGCTGCTAGCGGGGGGAGGGGAGGAGGAGACTTGGTAGCAGAAAAAGTGAATCTCGGATTGGCAGGAAGNGGAGAGAAGAAAGAGTGCGTCTCAGATTGGAAGAAAGGCACGGGGGAGGGGAATAAAGGAAGAAAACGATATCCACGGCAAAAATGTTCGCTAGAAAACAAACTACTGTTACACAGTTGCTGTTCACGCTCTGTAGCACGCAACTGGTCAATTATCTGTCATTTTTTGAGACACATAACCTCTTCATACCAGCAGCAACATTAGCTACCAATATCTCGTAAATTATCGTTAAGCCACGTGCACAGAATCAATGCAACAATCCCACGTGGGCATTTGTACAGACACGGTGCACGGCCTTTCTTGAAGAGCTGACAATTGTTCTGTCCGCTCAAGAAGTAATTAGCTTTCAGGAAACCTAGATGTTCTTTACGCATGCCCAAAGCCTTGCTATTGGACCATGTTTCGAGCCAGTTGAATCCATACCACGCCCTCAAACACCATTCTAATATTATCTCTTCTATACTTCCAGGTATCCTGAGTAGGTTAAATCTTGGGTCTTTCAAATTGAAATTTGTATTCTTTCCCCAGGCATTCTCCAAGTTATACCGCTCCTATACCGTCCTATGTATCACTGGTCTGGTCATCCATTCTAGTGTGCACACTGAGAGTAACAAAGCCAGTCCAACAACCTCTCAGCATTACAAACCCATAGCGACATCCTATCGCAACGTGGCACCGCCTCTTTAGCTGCCTATCTGAATCTTCCACGGAACATCTGAAGAAGCACAAGTTTGTCCGCCGCCTGCCGACTGTGGCATGGTTTCATTCGCTCCAAGAAACGAGTAGGACTCATTCTCCATCTGGAAGAACGAGAAGTGGGCAGAGAACAACACAGAGGTAAAGGCACCCCCTTTCTGTTTAATTACGCGCCACGCCATTAAGACGTGCGGGGGGTGGGGTAGGGCTTCACATATTGGTAACCTCGGAACTACATGGAGGTGAGTGGTCAGCTACACGCCTCTGCCGCTTTAGCCCGCGGAAAGAGCGCCGGAAACTGATTACATAAGAGTCTGCATGAACACCAGAGGTAGTTCGGACGCCGTGGCGAAGAGAAAAGCCTCCTGCCTCTACCGAGATTCGTTGGTAGTCCGCCCTGTAGCCTCGTTCCTATATTCACTGATCTACGCGGATTCCTGTGTAGCTAAACATACTTGTGTTGTAATACCAGGGTGCGCCATTACGCTGCAGGTCCAACGGCTTCCATCCTGACCACTTCTGGATGCACTGACAGCGAATGGTATAAAGAAAACGTTTTATTAAGGTCACTGTCAAGTAAAAATATTATCCACTAGGCAAAGCACCTGGGATGCGAGTGGCACCAACGTATAATATATTTTTATAGCTATTAAACTTGTGAGTCTGTATACAAGCCAACTTCTGAGGTGCTGAGCGGGGGTAATTTGGTCTGCCACCTCTGTGCAAGGGGCTTTGGGTGAGATCAGCACCTCGCATTGTCTGCAGAACTGGCTTCCGGTTCAGTTTACACCGCTGACACGCGTGTTTGTGTTACTAAGACTGGCGCTTCCACCGCCACAAACGTAGCAACCAGTGCAAACCATTACAATTGCTAGTATCCAGGCAAAACCATTATGAACATAACACAACCACCGCCATCATAGCCGTCACCGTAATTCACATGGCCTGTTACAAGCATAAACACTCTAACCGCAATCACAAATACAGCCATTACGATAAAACAAATAAGAAACTCCGTGGTTTTAGTCCGCAAGCGAATTATACCGTGGGGATCCGTTGCGCTTACCACGTGACACCCTCTATCCGCTAAAGTTTGCACTAACTTCGCCGACAAGCGGCGGTCGCTCGGTCGGTATAGTTCGCTTGCGGACTACAGGCCACGGAGTTTTTGTTTTTTGTTTAATATAGTAAACCTTTCCTGATGTGTTTTGTCCTTAGAAGACTTAAACACAGTGCAGTAACTTGAACGTGAGGAGCAGTAGGTCTACACACAATGATTTTTCCTAATGTCTGCGATCCTACATATCACACTGGGCTTCATGTTCATTTGTTGCATACACAAATATATGTGTGTATACATACAGGCTAAACGGAATAACATTTATGCAAGGCTAATAAAAGACACAAATTGCATACTAGAATCAGAAATTAGTTTCTCTTTTTCATTACATATGCCACACATCGAACGAAAGCTGCAGACCTTAATTGTGTCCGTATTTTAAATCCTGTGCCTATTTTTGTGTGGTTAGTCGTTTTGGGGGAAAATCTATGAGACCTACAGTTCGTTTTAACTCCATATAAAGTAAGGATTATATAGGAAGGCCGAAATAAAGCAAAATTAGCCCGCCTTTAGTATATACAATCAATACCAAATTTCATAGAATTTTTATAACTAATTTTACATATGGCCGATCAGAATGGCCGCGTGGTCTAAGCCACAAAATATCTTGGCGAGCTCAAACATTGGGATGGTGAGCTCGAATCCCACTCGAGGTATGGATGTCTACATTTTTTGTTTGTGTTACTTTGTGAAGGTAACAATCTTACGACGGCTGATCCCCCGTCCAAGGAACCCTGTCTATACGATTCATGGCTTCTAAATGGAAACAGGACAGACAGCCTAATCCGTCAAGGCGGCGTAAGAAGAAATTTGCATATGAAACACACGGACGACTGGACGGTTAGACCTAACTATAATGCGTTCATGTTATGCACTCTGCATAAAGACGGCACAAAAATCAATTGAGCAGCGAGTAGCTTAACGTCCCCACACAGCAGTGAACACTGCTCGGCCCCTCCGCCACATTCCTTCGCATCGCCGTCGACTTTGTACGTAATTAACATCGGAGACGGGACTAACAAGTTCCTCCCCGTGACCTCCGATTGGCCATCAATCAATTCACGTGACCAATGATCCACGTACCCATCTAGTCAACATTAAATAACATTCGTTTATTTCTCCTATCCACAGACATGATAACGCACAGCATAAGAGATTCATAATGAGTAGATGCAACCAACAGAAATCTACGTTAACTAATCATAGAATGCAATTACTCCATCTCAATTACGTTTAATGTAAGTTTAACATAACTTCTATGGTATAAAGCAATAACAGTTGCAGTACAGATAAATATGCAGACAGTAGGTTTCCAACAAGAAAAAAATATCCATACCAGAATTTGGAGTACACGTATTTCCTTAAGCGTTCTCTATATAGAGCTTACTGTACGTGATCTCTCTCCTAAATGGGCTCGACTTCTCCATTTCAACCATCTTCCTTATTCTGATTTGGGCTACCATACCCTATCCACATGCGTGAGAGTTAATAATTACAGATTGCACGAGTACTACGTACGGATCAAATCACATAACATTAATTACCTAAACAACAACAAAAAAAACTGTGGCTTTAGTCAGCAAGCGAACTATACCGACCGAGCGATCGCCGCTTGTCGCCGAAGTCAGTGCTAACGTTAGCGGATCGAGAGTGTCGCGTTGTCAGCGCAACGGATCTCTACGGTCGTTAATCTCGGTTTTCTAGACCGGAACCGCTACTTTTCATTTCAAGTAGCTCCTCAGTTATCCTAACGAGGCTGAGTGGACCTCGTTCCAGACCCAATACTTGTCAGAAAATCTAGTAGAGCCGGGAATCGAACCCGGGACCCCTGGATCTGTAGCCAGTAACTCTTGCCACTAGACCACAGACTACCCATTAAAACTCAATTAAACTATCAGAATCAACCGGCATAAAATGCAAAGCTGTATCTTTAGCGCCTGTAATCAGGCCCTTGTCACGTTCACACTGCCTGGGCTCACAAATTATTTTTCTTTCTTACTTCGTTACCCCTTCGCGGTTCGAACGCCCGCCAAACAGCATTTAAAATTACAGTTTATACTGCACAGGTAACACACTAGGTCTCCATTACCAACACAAACGGTTTAATGTTGTTTGCAAAAACAACTGCTGTCTACTGTTAAGGATCATACACACACACTGTATGTGGAAGACGTACAGAATTTACTGCTACATCCAGTAAAACTTATGGTCGAAGCAGTTAAATATTCGCATCGCTCTTCATGTGAAAATCTAAATAACAGCGACGCGTACCTGAATGTCGATGGTGCAGACTCTTGCTTTCAAAATCTTGTAGTTTCTCAGCTGGTCAATGAATTCCCTCATTTTATGAAAAACCGTAGGTTAATTACCTTCTAAAGGCACTGATGATTTTCTATTAATTGCCACCTTCACAACAGCCTGCCACTGAATATATCCTGAGCGAAGTGAACCCAGTCCACACTTCCATATCCGAATTCTCCAAGGTCCACTTTAATATTATGCTCCCATCTATGTGTAAACTTCCATCCCCCAAAGAAATCTTTTAACTTGTTCAGCTAAAATTGCGTGTCAATACGTCCTCCCCGCGTCCCACATGTCTCATCCGTTTCACCCTATTCGATATAATAACCATAATTAACATCAGGTGAAACATAAAAATTACGAAGCGCCTCACTATGTAATCTTCTCCATATGTCTGTCACGTCACCCTTTTAGACCAAGTACTTCCCCTCAGCAGTGTGTCCTCAAGTACCCTCAACACGTATAAGCAAAAGGTAACAGAGGTGAAGATGTCCCTGTGCTTAATTAAGAACCACGACGTGAAGACGCATGAAGCAACGGAGGTATAATTCCACACATTCTTAATATCCATATTAGATTGGGAGAATTATCTGCTCCGTGCTCCTTCCGCCTTACTCTTGGGGAATGATTCCCGCTGCCTCGCAGACTGGAGGCTTGATGAGTCCAGAGCCGTTCTCGAAGTTGCGAAGAGAACAAATTCTTGCCCCTACTTAGAATCGAACACTGATTCCTCGGTCGTTCAACCTGCAGCCTATCCCGGATACGCAAGTAGATGAAAATAATATTTTCTGATTAAGATATTTGTAATCTTTAGAAGATATATGTCAAATAAGTAAGTAATTTCTGCATTTATTTCCTTGCTTCGCGTGTTAACACTTAAGCATCATAATGCGGTCAGTTACACCTCAGAAGTGGATGCTAACATTCCAGAGGATAAGCCTACATAACCTTATACAGATTCATGTAATCATGGTTAACGACAGTCTTAATTTCATGCGCAGTTTAAGCCACAAACGCCTGGTATATTATTTTTATACATAAAACTTATACGTACTGTACGAGTGGAAGGGGTTTATAATACTTCAGAGAAGAGAACAGGGGCGGGTAGACCCGATGGGAGCTACTCAAAAATTGTATGCAAACTAACTGTGTTGTAACAGACCCAACAAATTTAACACCGATTACACTAAAGTCCGCCACTGGGCACGAACCTCGGCCAGTTCCATGTATCTCCTTTCGTTACAACATAATTCCCTGAACTCTGTCTCCATGCCATTCTCTCCTGTTGTTCTTCATCTTCCAAATGACAGCTTCTCAAAATTTTCACTGTCAATGATCCTCATATATTTCTGCCCGATTACATAAATACACATTCACACATTAGTAAGTAAGTAAGTAATTAAGTTCAGGACAACGTAATCCGAAGGTCAACAGCACTAAGGCCACCGCACACGAAACTGACAGAGTTCCATTCATATTTCATCATGAAAATATACTTCGCCAATATTTATCTTAATACTGTCACGTGTATCGGCGACTGGAAACGGGGCTCGGATTGGTAACTGTATTTACTGACCACTTACAGGTCGTAACTACAATTAATTATAACACTTCCAAGATTACTGTAATTATAACACATAAATAAGGCCGTTTCTATCCGCTTCTACTAGTCGTTGCTAGGTAACAGATCTACACAATGGCTACTCCCCTGCAAAGTTTTCTTTAGTCGTTTCCTGGCAACGGATTTTAACATAGGAACTATAACAGTCACACTCCAGATATCACCGCACTACAACACACATAAAATCTTCAACTCCCACGTTAAATCTTCACAGACCGACTCCTAATTCTTCTTCTACTATGAAATTCCCGTGGCCAGTTTGTCTTCAAGATAACTCTCTGCACGGACTCCACGGGAAACACCATATTGTTTTGTTAAGGATGCGTGTTTACAGCTTCGTTGCCTGGAAATAGACGTCCTATAGTTTCCATGCGTTTGCTTGGCGAGGACCACATAGAAAATAGTTTCCCTTATAATGTTGTCACTTTCTTCAGGGAGGGTGTTTGCCTGCCGTCGCATAGAAACGGCAATTCTTCTACTGTTGCCTGTATTCGTTGCAGTGAGAATGTTTACGGACAATCTTCTATTGTTATAGAAACGGCCCATACGTCACAATACAGCGTGTTTCAAAACGATGAACCCAATTTCAGAGCCGTATATTTCACGATGGCAAAATGCTACAATTACAGGAAAGTCACAAACGGTCTAACAAGTTATTAAGTTTCGTCACCTTTTTTTTTATACATGCTCTATGTGCCCTCCTCCTGCTGCAAGGACAACGGCGAGACGACAGCTGAATTCATCCCAAACGCCTCTCAAAGTTTCTTCTTCCACTGAAGTCACCGCTGCTGTTATTCCGTTTTTGAGGTCATCCAGGTTAGTCGCTAATGGTGCACAAAAACACGGCCTTTGACATATCCCCACAAGAAAAAATGTCTGGAGATCTTGGGGGCCAAAACTGTAATGCCAAGTTTTGGAGCCCCATGCGCCCTATCCAATGTTGAGGCAATGATGCATTTAGCAAATCTCGAGCCTGCTACTACCAAGGTGGCGGTGCCCCATCTTGTTGCAAATGAAGTCATCATAATCTGCCTTAAGTTGTGGAAAGAGCCATTACCGCAGCATTTTCAGAAACAGTCGCCCAGCAACTGCTTCTCTTTCACAAAATTAAGGACCATAAACCCTTGTTTGAGAAATGGCACAAAAAACGTTCACTTTTGGGGAATCACCCTCATGCTCTACAGTTTTCTTTGGTTTCTGTGCTCCCCAAATGCATACATTGCTGCGGTTATCTTTACCACTTAGATGAAATGTTGCTCCATCATTAAAATTCAAACATGGTAAGAAGCTGTCGTCCTCCATGTTCTGTAAGGATTTGTGTTGTGGTGTCACCATCTTGTCAATGACTGAGGCCAGGGACTGTTTGTGCGCTGGGAGAGGCATCTCGCGGCAATCTTTTGAAACTCTATCCCCCACCCTTTCAAGTGGTAAGAATTTAATTAATGGGGGTTTTTCGGTTGCGGATATATAGCAATTTCAAATCGGGGCCATCATTTTGAAACATCCGGTATTATAGTCTAATTCTCACTTGGTCATTCAAGCGGCTACTTTCTATGTGGATGCCCAACAAAATTTCTGCATGCATTTTCCCTTCATATTAAGCAACAGGCAATTTAACCCTTTAAAGGCTGAATTTATTCTAAATGAGATATATTTTTTTATTGCTAGTGGGGTGGGACTAAGTCCCTTGTACTGCGGCCACTTCTGGCCTATTGTACCAGCCCCAGATGATAGGTGAGGGTGATTGTGGAGCAATTGGTGGAATGAAGATTGGCAGGGGAAACCGAAGTACTCGGAGAAAACCTGCCCCAGCGCCACTTTGTCCACCACAAATCCCACTTGACCAGACCTGGGATCGAACCCGGGCGGCCGCGGTGGGAAGCCAGCGACTAACCGCTTGAGCTATGGCGCGGCCTTATATAAGATATAAGAACTGAGTTCGTATATCACATGAAACATATCACGTCTCCGTTATTTACGGAAATAGTCGCTGAGAACCATAAGGAAGACACAAGTGCACTCTGTGGGCAGAATTCAGAGTTTTGATTTGTTAAAACATGTGGTATATATAGTGACCACTGGGCTTCAAAGGGTTAATTCAGTAACATCCTGTAGGCATGAGATGTCAATATTTCAAAACTTTCATCCGAACGATCTATGTTATAATATTCTTCTGCCATCTCCTCTACTCAATTTAATATTATCATTCCCATTTTCCCGCAGCCTTACAAGTATTTTTCGAAACTGTTTCCCTCCAAAATCCTTGTATGTACGTCTTGTATCTCCCTTCCGAAATCCATGCAAAGGTGAGTGTGTTGACTGACCCACAAAACGAGATAACCTGTCACAAATCACGGCATTCCTCAACTCCTGATTGTGCAAGCACGCATACACACACACAGACAGTAAACCGAATGCGGGGAGATGACAAATTAAGTTTCTGTGGACTTACTAATTCCACGGACCGTGGTTATGAAATTCCGCACGTTTTTGCAGGAGCCGAATTTTCTTTCATTAAAATCAACTTTTTGTAAACTAATGGCCAATAAGCGCACATCCATGACAAAGCACTCATTTCCGGTAGCGTCTGTTCGTTTTAAGAGGCTCATTTCTACCATCCCAGCAAAGGAACAAAACTGACATGTCACATAAAGTTGCCCCGTGTGTGGTAAGCCCCAGTCCGTTAAACTGGCAAGGAAAAGAATTTTAATGTGTTAAAAAAGATCATAAGATACATCGTCCTTCAAATGTTAATATCCTGTACGAGGTGAACTGCAATAAATTTGATGGGCCGTTCTTTTTAGCTGGCCAGATTTCAGAGTGACAAGAGAAGTCGCTGGAACTTCAAAGATGCTAAGTCCCGCGCTGCACGAATAAACTCTCCAATATATGATGGTGCTGACCTTCAAGCAGTGCTCAGCAAGCATGCGTCGCAGCGCTGCTCTAGCGCAGTTCGTTCTTACAAGCTGACCTCTGTCTAAGCAACACGCCGTCACAATGTTCTGGAGGAGATAAAATTAACTTCACACTTCGGCCGCTTTACCCTCGCGGATACAGCCCCCAGCACCAACTGGATCCTCGGCGGAACCAGCCCCAGAGCCGATCTGGACTAGTGAAGAAGAGAAAAATCCGTCTCAATCGGGGATCGAACCCTAGTCGTCTAACCCAAATCTAATCTTAAGTAAACCTACATATATTCATTCAATTATCGGCGACCCTACAGCCCTTTGTTGGGCCCTGGCCTCTTCTTCAGTTTCGTAACATTTTTTACACAGTCGGTAGGACTCCTTGGACGGGGGATTAGCCCATTGCAAGGCCGCTACCTAAACAGAGGGCAACACAAACGCAGAATAAACGCACATAGACATTAATGCCTTGAGTGGGATTCGAGCCCCGGGCCCTAGTGTTCGAGTGAGCGAAGACAGTTCATGCCTTAGACGACGCGACAGTACTGATCAACAAATCTGCACATATCGTACTTTTTAATTAATTATTTTCCACAGATCTCCTCCTGCAGACATGAGTGCCCTTCGTACGAGCCTACCACGGAGTATAAATGATTTTTAATTAAGTTTCACTAAGCATGCGACTACCTAACGTTCAAAATAAAAGTCGACCATACGAAAGAATTTCTCCCTGCTTAACTGCTTCTGAAAGACATAGGAAAGAATTACAAACTTATGCTTGGAATGTACAGCCAAAGCTCGATACTGATAGAAATTAAAAATTAGCAATAACTTTTAGCTTTTACTTAATATCAGATTAACGGTAATCTCTCGAGATGTCCTGACGTGGAACATGCGGTTGGCACTAGAGACATACATATCCCCAATTACGCATTCATTTTACATAATCTGTGCGATGAATAGTCGGCCTCTGTGGTCATCAGAGTTCCTACCTACATATCCAGAGGTCCCGGGTTCGATTCCCGGAGCTACCAGATCTTCTGAGAAGTAGTGGGCCTGGAACGGGGTCCACTCAGCCACGTGAGGATAACTGAGGAAAGCACAGCAACACTAAGCACAGCAACGGAAAATGAGAATTGAGGAAGAGCGCTGGAGGAGACGAGTCGATTTACTGCACATTTCTCGGGCACTGAGGCCTATGCATGAGTACCCGGAGCATTTATTTGATTCTTGAGGTACTGAGTGAACCTCAGGTTACAGCGTGCCAAATGATAGGGCCCCTGTGAATGACAAACTGGAAAGAAAATGAAACGAGGCGGTCATAATATTCTCTACACAACTTTCTTATCCTGGAGTGATTAAAGAAAACAAGGATGGCTGGAATTCAGGTCTAGATTCGAAAAAAAAGAGAAAAAAATCGCAGCTACCACACGGAAATGTCCAGTCGGATAGAACTTAATACCCTGAAACATATGCACCCCACAGGCATCGTGACCGAGGGGTCCATTTTGCAAATTATCAGTTTTGACCTCACTTTTAAATTACAAACATACATCCCAGGACTCCTTCGGTATTCTCGCATAACTGCTCATAAATGGAGCGATTTATTAAAATTTCACTAATTACGTTAATGGCAATCCAAAAGTTACAGTTGCCTTTGCCAGTCACAAACTGAACATCCTCCATGCGTCATAATTATGTGAAGTCATGTGATGTATGCGAATTCCCTTCTAGAATGAATTGGCGTTTGGCTTAACTCAACTCTGAAGTCGTCCCGAACTTCCTAATGGAATTACATCGGATGGCTCTACTTCACTTCCTTTCTTTCCTTTTTTAATCAAGGCCAAAAAGGAAAAAAGAAAACACTCTGCAGACTTTAAAGAAATGCGAATTCATTCCAACACAAACATGGCGCTGGAGTAACACAACTCCGTATTGTAAATCTATGCACTGTGAGCTATTTCATATCATCACGGGAGTACTTTCTTCGCACATGTTCAAATGCCTCGGTCAAAGAGATATTACTATAATTCGGTAACTGGTTCTTTGTCTGTGGGCAAAATGAAAGGCTACAGACTTTGTCGGATAATTAAATGAAGTCCCTATCAATATGTCTAGTGATCTGTCTGTCTACATACAAAAGGAACAGCTACAGAATTTGTAGTGTCGTTTGAAGACTGTAGCCTTTATCAGGTATAGACTCGGAGGGGGGGGGGCAGTTAAGTAAAGTGAGTACTTATCAAGGATACAGACTTTGTGGGGGACATTGAAACAAAGCCAATCCTTCCTAACTACAGATCCAGGGGTCCCGGTTTCGATTCCTGGCGCTACCAGATTTTCTGAGAAGTAGTGGGTCTGGAACAAGGTTCACTCAGCCTCGTGAGGATAACTGAGGAGCTACTTCAATGGAAAAATAACGGCTCCGGTCTAGAAAACAGAAATTAACGGCGGTGTGGATTCGTTGCGCTGACCACGCGACACCCTCTATCCGCAGAAGTTGGCACTAACTTCGCCGACAAGCGGCGATCTACAAGATCTACAAGAGGAATACCGCATCTTTGTGCGCCATTCCCAAAACGAAATCTTTATTAGTACACGTTGGTCTGTCATGAAGGAGGTGGGTCTTAAGGCAACTGGAAATTGTGCTAGGTACAGCGATGGGCTAGTGGAATGACGACAGAGGAACAGGGGTTGGGCCCGCAGCAGTAGCAGGGGATTTTCTCCTCTCAACAGAGTTCGGACCGGCTCTAGGGCCCACCCAGCCTTCTATGCAATGGGAACCACAGGCGTTTTCCTTGAGGTTAGAACAACCGGATCGTGAATCTGTTCAATCATTTCCACCTAGTGCCCAAGTTAGGAATGCGTAGAGCTATACCTCTACTGCTCCATACGCATTCATGGCTCGGTGCAATGACGTATAAATGATCGGAGCTGTAAACGACGTTCAAAGAAATCCTTCCATAGCCACTGTAACAAACATGCGCACTAGCAGGCTACCTTACCATAAGGAACTCCGGGAAAGCCGTCCAGTTCGCCGGGAACTGCCGTACTTACCTGGAACAAGAGAAACAAACATTTGAGTACATGCTGATTACTGATACACTGAAAGTCATCAGAAATTTACGCGTTTGCTTTTAAACCCTGGAGCTATTTCAAAGAAACAGCAGCTCCGGTCTAGAAGACCGAGATTAACGGCCCTGGGGATCCGTTGCGCTGTCCACGCGACACGCTCTCTCCGCAAAAGTTGGCACTAATTTCGCCGACAAGCTGCGGTCGCTAGGTCGGTATAAGTCGCTTGCGGACTACAGGCCATGGAGTGTTTATATTTATTCTCCCTCTCCCAGTTGGTTGAGGCACTATGCTACAAGCCGGAAGGTCGAGGGATCGAATCCCGATGAGGTCATTGAATTTTTTCCATTTACCTAATCTTTCCAGCCACACTATGGGCCTGGGGTTGACTCAGCCTCTAACAGAAATGAGTACCAGGAATATTCTTGGGGATAAAGGGCGGTCGGCGCGTAGGGCTGACAACCTTGCTGCCATCTATGAGCCGATTGTCTAGAAAATGTGGGAACCTCAACATCTCACAACCCTATGGGCCTCCAAGGCCTGTTGCAGGGATACCTTTACTTTTTTTTTACTTACTTACTCTCCCAGTTTGTGAGGGAACAACACAGGCTGTGTAGATAGGAGTACCAACCTCATTCTAGCTTTGTCGGACGACAGAAAATGTAAGTCCACATCTCATTAGTGTTTACAGTAATCCATGAGCTCAACATGTTCTTGCAGAGACAGTGCCAATCGGAACAAGTAGGGAAAAGTGCGAACAAGATTAACATAATCAGATCCTGAAGGAAAGAGTTAAACGTTACTGGTCCAGTTTCAGGAGTCTTTCTGGGTTAACTTAACTCATGGGGAAAATTGCAGAATGCAAAAAACGTATATGATTTTCTCGCAAGTGTGTTTTATGGGCCAGTACCTGATTATATGGCTAACTATATATTTAAATACATATATAAGTATCAAAGTAAGTAAACAATTGGATGCCTAAGTAACTATGCAGATAAGTAACGGTTTGAGTACCGCCGTTCTCTGGAATGTGTCTCGCCGTTTTATTTAGTATTGTAGAGAGGCAATCTGCCGCCTCGATCTTGTACCCTGAAGATGAAAAGTAACAGGTTCTTCCGCAACGTCCGTATGCTCCTATGAAACTACACGGTGTCACTTTTCAGAAGACAGTATAATCATCACAACTGATATCAAACCCCGAGTCTCGCCTATTTATCTGGTCCGTATCTACGTAACGCAGTAGGAATATGACATACCCAAAGGCGTTCTTTGCCGGTGACGGCAGCCGAACGGTCTAAGGCATGTACTGTCTTCGCTCGCTTGGAAACCGAGATCGTGGGTTCGAATCCCACTCAGGGCATGGATGTTTAGTTTGTGTGTGTGTGTGCGTTTTTCTGTGTTTGTGTACAGGTGGAGGCCTTGCGACGAGCTGATCACCCGCCCAAGGAGTCCTACCGAATGTGTAAATCTAGAAAAACCGAAGTGAACGGAGAAGTTCATGGAGGTAGACCTAGGCCTACTGAGGGTGTAGTGCCAAGGAAAAAAAAAAGGAGTTATTTAGCAAACCATGAAGTCTGTAAGTGCGTAACTATGCATCTGTCTGTCAGTCAGTCTGTCTGTCTTATTCCTGTTGCTCCCACTCGCGAAACGCTTCGATTCACTTCAATTTCGCAGTCTTAGGCAGTCGATTGGGCTCCTTGGAAGAGGGATCAGCTCCTCGCAAGGCCGCCACCTACATACACACACACACAATAAACGCAAACATCCACGCCTTGAGTGGGATTCGAACCCATGATCCCAGCGTTCGATTCAGGGAAGACACTTCATTCCTCAGACGGCGCGGCTACTTCTGTACATACTTACTTATCTAACTTAATATGGCATATAGCAAATCAATTACATTTGTATTTAAGTAAATGATTAAGTTGGTATCCAAGTGGATGATTGCGTACCTATCTATGCATCTAAGAAGGTATTTTCCTACCTGGCAGATGAAAACTACCAAACTACTGACCAGGCCGCGCCATAGCTCAAGTGGTTAGTCGCTGGCTTCCCACCGCGGCGGCCCGGGTTCGATCCCGGGTCTGGTCAAGTGGGATTTGTGGTGGACAAAGTGTCGCTGGGGCTGGTTTTCTCCCAGTACTTCGGTTTCCCCTGCCAATCTTCATTCCACCAAATTCTCCACCATCACAATCACCGGGGCAGGCTACAATAGGCCAATCAGTGGCCGCCGTGCCGAGTGGACCCAGTTGGACTCCACCACCCACTAAGCGAATTAAAAAAAACTGAGTGACTGACTAGCCAGAGAAGTAGCTAATCATTTCGAAAGTTCAGATTTTCCCCAAAAATCAGAAGAAATGTTAGTAATATTAGTGGGCCTAGTAAAAATAGTAATAGTGGTGGCATTAGCAGTAGCAGTAGTAGTAGCAGTAGCAGTAGAATCGGTGCAGAAATTCAGTTTTGCGGAAGAGGCAGATTGATAACCGCCACTGGACCCTATGCTGATGTAATCCGCGTAACAAGCACGAAAGTGGGGCATTACGGATTGTACATGTAATTAGTGAACAGCAAAGAGTTTCCAGTCGGGGCAGCTGCAACAATCAGCAGCAGCGATACTGAGCCAAGTCTTACACCACACCCAAAACGAGCAACACAACAGTCAAGCGGGTGCACATACTCGTATATCTTTTCCCTCTATGGTTCCACCTACCACCCTCTTTGCCATTCTACCCCCTTCAGATGCCAGCCTGCCATCCATCCATCCCTTACCGCCACTATAACCGTTCATCTCCGCGTCTCGCTTCGCCATATCGCGCTGTCTCTCTCTCTAACAGCCTTCACTCTAAAAGCATGCACACGATATATAGAGGGACATTATGTCAAGGGGAACAGATGTATAAAATAAATATCCAAGCTGTATGCTTGCCCTCCTCCAAGCCATGATTCCGGAATCACATAAATCAGGGTAAGAGAGGAGGGGGGGGGTAAGGTAGTGAGAAACTAGCATACACAGAGTGCCGGGCCGGGATAGCAGAGAATGAGAAGGAGAAGGAAAAAATAGAAGGATTCTGCTTTTCTTCTTTCTTTTCAAGAGTGAAGTCGCCCCTCTATCTCTCTCTTCATCTCTCTCGCTCACTCTTTGGAGCTGGAACTAACTCCAGTAACTCACTCACACACAGTACCCCCCCCCACCCTCTCTCTCAAAGCACAGGTGTCCGGCATCTATCCGAGTCTCACAAAGATGGAAAAGCCATCCCGGTTGTCAAAACTTGTAAAATATTGGCCGTTCGGTTTTCTGCCATTTTGAAGCCCCGCGCTCCTGCCGCAGTATGTTTGCTACACAATACCCAGAATGAGGGCTGATGAATCGGCCCGGCTGTGAGATTTATGTCCAGACCAAGAGTAAATTGTGTGTGTGACTGCAATGTGCGCCTTCTCTCTGTCTCTCTTCCTTGCGTGCACTTCGGTAGCCGGTGTTACGCCTCACACCCAAAGCAGTGCCATTAGTATCTTCTTCATGCAACATTGTCACCAACAAATGTGCAATGAAACTTCATTTTTGTCCAGGCGACTAACCTCAGCTTCTTCAGATCACTGTCCTTAAACATTTATCCCAGCACTTTACATATCTTCAGCTCCTCTGCCTATTCTTCCATTAGACGGGAGAGGTTTTCAGTTACGAATATCGAGCCCTTTGTTTACAGTTTACACACACAGAGCTTGTGCAGGGAATGTTTCCTCAGCTGACACAGGCCTTCAGCCATCGCTTCTTTGGGCGAGGACGTGAGGACGTCACGGTGCAACTAGTGCAACACCCGTTGCGAACTTTCCTTACTTTCACTCCCACCTACCTACCTACCTACCTCCGAACTATGCGTCGAGGCCAAAATTTAACCCTATCTCTCACGAATAATGCACAGAAACAGTCAACAGCAAACCGTCTCTTTTATACAGAATAACTACACTTACACGTAGGAATGTGGGACAGCTTAGTCGATTAAGCAATGGACTAAGGAGATCGTTTTTTATTGCTAGTGGAGTGGGACTAAGTCCCTTGTACTGCGGCCAATTCTGGCCTATTGTACCAGCCCCAGATGATAGGTGAGGGTGATTGTGGAGCAATTGGTGGAATGAAGATTGGCAGGGGAAACCGAAGTACTCGGAGAAAACCCGCCCCAGCACCACTTTGTCCACCAGAAATCCCAGTTGACCAGACCCGGGATTGAACATGGGCCGCCGCGGTGGGAAGCCAGCGACTAACCGCTTGAGCTATAGCGCAGCCCTTCCCGAGAAACTTCGTGACTTGTGTACCTCGACTAGAAGGAAAGGCAATACAGGACGGTTATGTACGGTGGAGTGGACACACACACGGTACATACGGTTCGGGCGATAAAGGATGCGTACATAATTTTGGTGGGGAAATCTCTCGGAAAGCTGCTGCATGGGAGGACCGAAAAGGAGTTGAGAGGTTAATATTAAACTGGATCCTAGGAAATCGGTTGTGAGAATGAAAGGTGTATTCAGTTGATTCAGAATCATGTGAAATAACACTCTCGAATTAGTGGTGTTCGAGCTTCGGATTCTACCAGTTGCCACGGAGTCAGCTAGTTCACTGTTCAGTTTGGGGAGGTGAATTTAGACGTTTCAACCCCTTCCCTTGAAATATGCCGACAGACATGAGAAAACACGTTCTACGTGATTTGATTAGAACTCAAGGAATGGAAAAACATTCATGTCACAGAAAAAGTATTGTTTACTCTGTGTAATGAAATGAGACTTTATTACGCAAGCCTCCCTATCCCGTCACCCTTGATAAGTAGATCAACCACTATCAGTATATCTTTATACAAAAGATCACATGAACTTCTATACTTTGCAACGGGATCCACTAGCAAGCAAGAAAATTTGCATTTAACTTACAGACTTGCATGTTCTACTGTCCGACGCAATATTTGTGTAGCAGCTAAGCGCAGTTAAGATCTGGGTTTTGTCGTTTCTGTTTCTCCTCTGTTTATATCATTTCATGTCCAATTTCACTACTGACATAATTCTGATTCAGAAAATATTTGTAGTAGTTCGTAAACGTCACTGAAATTCAAAAGAGCGGACTGATATTTTTGTATCTTCCTTCCTCACCCTCTCTTCCTTGTCTAAAACTGTTTCATACCTAATCTCCTTCCCTTCTCCTTCTGTCATTTTAAAAAAGGAAATTACGTTACAGCTTCATCGTTCAGACTGTCCAATTTCAAACATGAAACTGCACCCCTTCAGCATGTGAAAAATACAAATCGCAGGAAAGACAAGACATCCACACGCATGGTCATGCACCGCCTCCTGTTATATAGGCATATCTCAGCAGTTCTCCGTATTATTTAACCTAAATTCCTGTAAATTGTTTCAGTCATATGTATACATTTTTGTTTCTAGTTTTAAATCTCTTTCGATTTTCATGCTCACTACAATCCCACTTCCTAAATACATTAATCGCCTTACTTTTACGCGGTAGTGTAGTTGGTTAAGGGGCTATGCTACAAGCCGGAAGGTCGCGGGTTAAAGTCCGACGAGGTCATTGAATCTTTTTCAATTGACTTAATCCTTCCAGCCGCATTATGGCCCTGGGGTCGATTCAGCCTCTAACAGAAATGAGTACCAGGAATTAATTAAATAATTTTCCTGGGGAGTAAAGCGCGGCCAGCGCGTAAGACTGACAACCTTACCGCCACCTTTGAGCCGACTGTCTAGATAGTGTGGGACCCTCAACGTCTCACAACCCTATGGGCCTATGGGATACTTTTACCTTACTTTTACTCTTGGCTTGTCACCTAACACCTTACAGCTCTTATAAGTATTTTAACATTGTGAAAATTAACGCGATATTTAATAATAATAATATCGAAAATATGGACTACTAGGAAATAGCGCGCAGCGTCATACCTACGAAATACCTTAATTTTTTATTAGAATAAATGAAAATACATGACTGTGTTAACAAAACTCTGATGCGACAAGAACCTCAATATTCCTCCCGCATATCAGCAGCAGAAACCGTTGTGTAATGTGTTCTTTCTCAACTCTCATTTTGTCGCTGCTTGTGTATGCAGGGCCGCAAAGCACCTGCGCGTCTTCACTGCAGAGCACTGGGCTCCAAGTTCCCGTGACTGAGGCTCTCACCAGCGCGGACACTGGTCGGCTCGGGTGACGGTCAGCTCGGACCTCCTGTATATTGGACACAACTAATTGCATGAGGCACAAGTCGCTCTCCATAAGTACACCCAGCTCAGTGCGCCACGGGACCAGTGGCGGCTCAGCACTGGCCGCAGAAGTGGATAGAGAGGGTAGGAAGGAAGGAAACTCATGATGTAGGCTCTCACAGCGGTAGTTATGCAGACTTCAACGTTCTGGGAAAGTACACTGAGGTTTCCGGGAAACAAGTCACCTTCATCTTCGGAACTGAACAATACGCCAAGCAAGTAAGCAACACGAAGATTTGCTTGCTACTTGCTTCATGTAGGTTCCTTGTTTGGTTTATTCTTCTAGTCCGAAGTTAAAGGCGACATGTGCCTCTGGAACATCCGTTCCCAGAAGACAGTACAGCAGGGCATTTAGAACAACTGACAGACAATCTGCCTCCCCGTGTACGTCGTTTTGAGAGGCACCAAGTTGTTCGTATGATCTAAATAGTCCCTGATTTTATGTGTCCTAAATATCCATCGCCGTGTTCAGAAAAGTTCATCCGTGGACTCAATTCTGAACTAAGTCAGTCACATCTATCAGTTTACCCACCCTCCTTCCAGAAGCTTGCATCTTGCATTTGATCTCTTGCCTTGAAATCTTCTGACTAAAACTGTATGCGCGTTTCTCATTTCGCAAGTGCGTGCTACATGTTATGCCTGAGTCAATCACCCCATTATTTTCACGAGAAGAGTGGAAAGTAAGAACTTCCTCACCATGTAAACCTCTTCATAATCCTGTCATTTCTTCTCTCTTCCTTTCGGGTTCTCTCCTACGCACTGCAATCTGAGGAACCCTCAGTCTGTATTGTTTCTCCAGTGTGTGAGGCAAAATTGTATATCGATGTGAAAGAATGTGTGTAGATAAATCCTGAAGACTTCGGAGNCTTACTCATGGAGCTGAGCCCTTCTAGAGGAGCCCGAAATTCTGTAGCTACTCAAGAATTTCCCAGCATTTTATGCAAACCGAAGGTTCATTACAGTGTTCAAAAGAGCCCTACACTGGTCCCTATCCTGAACCACATCAATCCAGTCTATACCATCCAAATCTATCTCTCCAAGATCCATTTTAATATTGTCCACCCACCTACTCCTTGGTCTTCCCAGTGGCCTCCTTCCTTCCGGCTTTCCCACCAATATAATATTTGCATTTCTCCTCTCCCCATTCATGTTACATGTCCTGCCCATTTCCCCCTTCTTGACTTGATCATTCTAATTATACTTGGAGGAGTGTACATCAGAGACCGATATCAGACGATTAGAACATTCATGATAAACATAAGAACAGCTGAAAATTGAGGAAAGCTTTCTGTTGTTCAGTTTACAATCACAGAGGAATATACAAATATTGTCCACCCACCTACTCCTCTTTCCTCAATTTTCAGCTGTTCTTATGTTTATCATGAATGTTCTAATCGTCTGATATCGGTCTCAAGCGTTTGTTCTTAAATCTTCTGGCATTCTGAAATGTTTCAGTAACAGCCTTATATTATGTACGGCGCACACGTATTTTACCTGTTTCAGAACTCGTATTCACGCAGCAGGTGAGTTTCCTGTTGCGAGGGTCGCCACTGCGAGCGGCCGGGCTGTGGTGAGAATGAGATGTAACGTGGGAGGAAGAATGAAGAGGGGGGATGAATGTCGAAAAGAGAATAATAAGCAGGGAGATGGTGGACAGGCGAAAGGCAATACGACCCTACGGGACGGAGTCGCCCTCATGACGTCCGGTGGCCGCAGTTCCTCTTATGATTGAGTGGGCCTTTCCTCCGCGGTGTGCACTTTTCCTATTTGCATCTAGTTATTCTAATGTAGCCCCAGTACACATCCTCTTCTCAGATGTAATCACATGACTCTGGTTAATAATAGACGAGGGCAGATAACCTACCTGCTGCTGCTACTGTTTTACCATTTCTTTCTCACAGCAAACAAGGTTCTCTATAAAGAATGACAGACATATGTAACAGGGTTTACACAAATTAAGCTCAAATTACCGTAGACTATCTCTGAACTTATTCAGAGTTGTAACCTCGGTTGCAGATGGAATAACATACAGGAACCCCCCCCCCCTATTAGTATCATACCACAAAACATGGTTACTGAGCGCCAAGACCAAAGAGAAAGTGGGGTCCAGAAGAACTGATGCTCGAGACAGCTACAAAAATTCCCATAATGCAAATTTTCGAAGTCATTAATAAGCAGCTACATCTAAACCGAACAACAAAATTCTGTCACTGTTTTTACCCCTTCAAATTCGTTTATCAGTGTAGGCCCCCAAATACGTTGATGTATTTCTACCATTGTTTCTCCTCTCATTTGCTCTGATATTTACATTTTTATTTTCCCTGTATTCATTAAATTTGGCTACTGCATGCTACACACTTATTTCTCCCTTCGGGTGAATAACAATTGCTAAAGAGTTAACGTTTCGATACACATATTATTTGATCTCTACAACAGTTGTAGACGAACAGGGATAGCTAAGCTGGTAAAAGGGCGGGCTACAGGCTAGGCAGCTAGGGTTCCATTCCCAGTAGGGTCAAGTGATTGTTCTCATCTCCAGACCGGCTTTGCAGCCCACCCAGTCTCCTATCCAGTGGGTATCGGGGGCTCTTTCCTGGGGAGTAAAGCGGCCAGGGTGTGAAGCTGGCCACTCATTTCCATCTAGAGCCGAGGCCAATAATGGTGGAGCTATACCTCAACTCCTCCATATGCCCCAAGGAGTGATGCTTAATTTATGATGCACAAGGAAAACTTTACCTTTTTAGAAACATATTCAGAAATGTAAAATGAACCATCAGACTACAAAATGAAAAAAATATCATCCACACATAACAAGCACAGCTGATGTGAGACACTGTCGCTTAAACTGGAGACAAACAAAAAAACTCCGTTAACTGTAGTCCGCAAGCAAACTATACCGACCGAGCGACCGTCGCTTGTCGGCGAAGTTATGCTAACTTTTGCGGATAGAGGGTGTCGCGTGGTCAGCGCAACGGGTCCCCACGGCCGTTAATTTCGGTTTTCTAGACCTGACTTAAAACTGGAGACAGCATGTGAAATTAGGTGCATTAAAATTGCATAAACATGCTACAAGAGAAAGAGGACATTTAAAAACCCATGAGAAATAGAAATGCCAACTTCACTTCCGAGCCGCGAAACTTTGATGGAGGGAGAAGACGAAGAAGAAGAGGAGGAAGAAGAAGAGGAGGAGGAAGAAGAGGAAGAAGAAGAAGAAGAATCTGTAATGGACATACACACGACTGGAAAATAAAAAATGTTAAGTAGTTCACAGGCTTAGCAAATGAAGCACATATAAACTTCTGCTCCAAGAGGCAAAGTACAGCGTAAGAAGTCCTGGAAGCGAGCGGAAAGATCAGTTTAACTTCTGAGTCTGGAAACGAATTTCAAAGCACCGAACCTTGTACAGAAGAAAATTAACAAACAGAGGATACAATACTCATGCCCACGATCACATAATCCTCAAGTCACGTTATCGCAAATGCATTCATCAGCAACTGTGACGGACTCCGGCTGACTTATTCTGTTTTCCACTTCAGTGTCGCTGTTTATTTTTGATCTTCATTAAGAAAATGGTGACACTCGCAGAATTTATTTATTTATATATTGGAGTAAGCAAAGGGATGTCAGGAATCTAATATCGCGAAAAGCATTTTCAAAAGTACGATCATTAACCTAGTTCTCGCATTAATTAAGACGGGTCCTGCAGGAGTACATCAATCAAATTAACAAGTAAGATCATATATAAAAGGAAATCTGAAAACCTCACTCAGTTGAGACCCACATTTTCTCTACGCATGCGTGAAAGGTGTAAGAAGCTCTCAGCTGAACTAATGACCCTGCCTTCATTTAAACAACTCCGTGTGTATATTTATGAAAGACTTCTTATAAATTAATTACTGCAAAATCCGGTCTATGTAAGTGCATAATTTGAACTATAAAGATTTGTACTGCCTCAAAGTTGTCACAATGAGGGTCACGGGTTAGGATCGTCAACGTGTCCCTAATCATTAATATATAAAAATCGTTAATGTAAATTTATTTGTACGCTTATGATACGTCTCCATACAAAATTTACTTGTCTAACTTCATTGGTTCATTAGTTGTGGCAATCAGAGCGAAAGGTATACGCAGATTAATTAAACGTGACAGCTATCTCGTTGTTTCACATTGTGAGAATACAAAACCTATATTTTAAAGACGCCATTTGTGGTTCTTACAGCTGTTAGGTTTCTGGTGGCGCTCACTCCATAGAAATCGAAAGATAATTAAGGAGCAAAGCCGTGGCGTGGTCAATACTGGCGTGACGTTCACACCGAATTTCATTAAGAGCCGACAAACAGTTTGGTTTTCGGGTGCACTTACACACAAACGAGTAGATATGATGAATAACGCAAGTCTCCTTTTCCTTAGAAAACATGAAAAGTAGGTTAAAAAGTGGGTTTTATATGAAAATGTCTTCTGTAGGCTTTCCAAGTTTTCATCTTCCATACACAGAATCACTTCGTCATTAGGTTACCACTGGAACCCTTATAACCACCCCTCCCGCCACCCTAACAGCCGGTGCTGTGACGTTCATGAGCTCCTAACTCGGGCCTCGCGTCTCGGCTTACGAAAGCTAATTATTTTCTAATTACAAGCTAATAACTGAAGACGTGTTGGCCTAAACATTTGCATTGCGCCCGTCTCATGTAACATACAGACTGTCACTTACTCAGCTGCTGCTGCTGCCATGGCAACCAACAGTTGAGTCGTGTCGCGTCTCGTTATTCAGCTGTCAACCAACGAGGAACACATAACGCCAAGTAACTTCCTTTGAGAAACAGCAAAAGAAGTAACTCAGATTATATATGGCATGACGCCAGCATTGCTTCAAAGGGACGCTCTTTAATAAGAAGGGAACAATTTTAACCCACTCCATATTGTGTTTTATTCATACAAATAAGTAACTTCTGTTTGTAACAATTTTCCTTACAGAGCAAGGAGTTAGGAGCCGAGCTCGAAGATCCTGCTTTCCTCTTGCACAGACTTCCATTATATTATTTTTATTTCACTTCATTTGAGTGAAGAACTTATTGTTGATCTACAAACAGGACTTATATACAACATGTAAGTGTGTGCAAGAGTTGTCCCGGCATATTTCCGTCTCCAACGGTTCGTCAGTTACCACCATCTAATCAATAGCTACTTATACATATTGTCGCGTGTTTGCTAGGCAACGCGACAAGTAAATTCACGCGGATCTCGGATTTGGCTAAGACGTTTATTGGAGAATCTCTTTTACACTCGCAAGTACAATTATTCCACTTATAACGCTCTTGCCGGGTGAGAACTCTTCTCTTCTAAGGTCAAACACAAACTGGACTCTGCTCCAATCGAAGACAAACTGAAAACTCGTCGGAGCTACGCTGACTCTTGTAGCGTGCGCTCCGACTGACTAGGGAACATCGTGTTCAAGGGTTCCGTTTTATCCGCTGGTAGTATTCGTTTCCATGGATATTCATTCATTTTCGGGGAAACGAATTTGTTGTTTAGGCCATTCCTATGTAACGGTCTGTTGGTATTACGTTTCCACTGAAGTATACTTATCGCAGCCGTTGCCTCTCAATGTACGTCTTAACGACCGGCTTTTTGGCCACACGCCATAATATGTTGTAGTTTTCGCACGTTCAGCATGTTGTTCTATTCAGGCCCACCTAAAGAGAAGATACGCATTTTTCCATCACCTCACAATCTGTGAGTTCATAAGCCTACTTTTTTCTTTTTTCATGGAGGAAATCAGTCTGAAATCCACAAACAGTTAATATGCTCTAAAAGTTTGTGACGATGGTACATTGGTGTAAATATTATGTTTCTGTACATTATCCATCGTCCTGTATGTACCTAAAAACCGTTTTGAACCAATCGACAGGCCTTGATATAACTTAATACGAACATTGTGCCGCTATGGGCAGCACCTTCTGTGTCATCTGTGACCTCGGAATTACTAGCAGTAACGACGTCAGTTTCTAATGTTCATGTGTATTACGGACAGATGTTCAGAAAAACGAAAACAGAAACTTATGTGAAAGTAATTTCTTTGTATACGAGCACTATAAGACAAAATGGCGGCTAGGTACAATCTACATATAGCTTCCGATCTGGTGGCGGTAACTGTTAAATCAGTGGAGCCAGCCATCTGGAATTTTGTTTGGAACTGACACATACATACATACACACATACAGTGGCACGCGGTAGCATAGTCGGTTCAGACACTATGCTACAAGACGGAAGGTCGCGGTTTCGAATACCGATGAGGTCATCGGATTTTTTCAATTGACCTAATCCTTCCAGCCACCCTATGGCCCTGAGGTCGACTCAACCTCTAACAGAAATGAGTATAAGGTATATTCCTGGGGTTAAAGAGTGGTCGGCACGTAAGTCCAACGACCTTACCGCCATCTGTGAGCCGACAGTCTAGATAAATTGTGGGACGTCTAACAATCCTATGGACCCTCACGGTCTGTTACAGGGATAGCTTAACCTTTTAACACACATACATACAAACTCGGTATAAAGTGTACTTTATGGAAAATTACAAATGTGACTAGAGCGAAAAGTTTATGGGCACGTCTAGTGGAACTAACAGGAATGGAGCATTATACTGAGAAAACAATTTATACTCGTTACTAGTCTCAGCTTATGAAGAGAAGTAGGCCTGGGCGTCCTATCTTCTTCTGAGAAGATTTACAGACCAACTGCTTGTACTTTTTTACAGTAACTCACAGCTTTCATTGCGAAAAATTACAAATAATTAGCTATATTATTGTATTCTCAGCCAGCCAGTCACTACTGAAACCAGGCTACGTGCTTGGCACGTGGTGGGGAGATTTGTCTCTTTATCATAGTTACAGCCTCATATCCAATGAGTATCGCGAGGGGAGGGAAGTCTCTTCCCGGGGGTAAAAGGGCCTTGGCGTGAAGTTGACCACTAACCTTGATCTAATGTCGAGGTTCAGATTGTGTGGAGATAAATCTTTACATAACTATACTTTGCTTAATTAAGCAAAGTCACAGCATTACGTTTCACACTAATTCATTTCAGCCTCCTAGTCGAGAAAAATACTGTCTCTTTAGCTTATTCGTACATTTAGGAACACGGAATAGCAAGATGGTTGGGAATTATGACTCGAAGAGGAAGTACTGTAGACAGCACTCGCAAATACTGGCAGAAACCTTAACTACTAGTCGGGAATATCATGGAAACTGTAAACAATGCTCATGAACAATAACATACAATAATGAAACAATATACAATCACAAAACAGTGAGGTGGAAGCTCACGAAACTCATATACTAGGCGCGAGATACGTTGTGCGTTCAAGTTCTAAGGTCTCCGATTTTTTTCTCACGCAATAATCATACAAAAAATTTGAAACTTCTGTCACTTTTCAACGTAATCTCCCTGCAGCCGTACACATTTTTCACAACGTCGACGCCATGATTCCATGGCCGCTGCGAACGCTTCTGTAGGAGTCTGTTTTGACCACTGGAAAATTGCTGATGCAATAGCGGATTGAAAAACGGCATCCATGTCTCATCCATTGTCACAGTTGATGAAAAGAAAGTCCCATTCATGCCTTCATCATTGCCATGCGTGCAGCCTTGTGGTCATCCGCCAAAATTCGTGGAACCCACCTGGAGGACACTTTCCGCATTCGCAGGTCTTCATGCAGGATTTTGTGCACAGATCCCACGGAAATGCCAACTTTGGGGGCGATGTTTTCCACACTCAATCGGCGATCCTCCAAAACAACTTTCTCAACTCGCTCGACCATGTTGTCAGACCGGCTGGTGCGAGGCCGAGATTGTTTTGGTTCGTTGTCACACGACGTTCGGCCTTCTTTGAACTGTCGCGCCCACGAACGCACATTTTTCACATTCATGACACCATCACCACATGTCTCACTCAACTGGCGATGAATTTCAATGGGTGTCGCACCACGCAAGTGGAGAAAACGAATGATTACTCGCTGTTCTTGTAACGAAAACGTCGCCATTTTAAGTATCAAAAACACTCCTCACACTCGCCACTACCACTAGAGTTCTGTGTGCCGTAGAGTTCTGCCATCTCTGTCACGCATTCACAAAGAGTGCACACGTATTTTAAACAAAACTGCATGTGTCTATCTGCTCCCAGTCCTGAGAAAAAAATCGGAGACCTTAGAACTTGAACGCCCCTTGTACTACCAACAATAGCAGAGGATAAGTTACTGCGTTTATGGCCCATTTGGATCACAAAATTACGAACCAAGGACTATCGCCTTTAACAAAAACCAAGGCCAGACCAAAACTGTAGAACGCTACGGGCCTTCTAGAGGCATCTTGCGTTTGTCGCCTGCGGTGTGAAGGGAACTTCGCGCTGCTACCGTTGGCTGCGCTCCCGGCAGCCCTAGTCACCTGTCACCGATCCAACACAGGCAATAGAAAAGAGAAAACAAAGCACACACTATTAACTTTGCGTTGTTTAGAACTGGTGAGAAATCATATATAATTATCAGCCAAGTACAGATACTGAGAGCGTTTCTCAAGAAGCCTGCTGCAATGCATGACGAAATGTCGATCATCTTGTGTTTAAAGAATGAATTTCGTGTTGGTTAATCTCCTGTCGTCTTGTTTCCATTGTTGTCCCACATGTACAACGTCACTTTAAAACTTCGGCCAAATGACAGAGCCTACACCAGGCTAATGGCTGCAAAACTAAGAGCAGTTCAGTGCAAACGAATAATGTTACCGTAATGTGGTTGTGTGGTTCAATTTATATTATTATTATTATTATTATGCCAACTTTAGCGGATGGAGGGTGTCGCGTGGTCAGCGCAACGAATCCCCACGGCGGCTAATCTCGGTTTTCTAGTCCGGAGCCGCGATATCCTTGAAACAGCCCATCAATTATCCTCATGAGGCTGAGTGGACCCCGTTCCTGACCCACTACTTCTCAGAATATCTGGCAGCGCTGGGAATCGAACCCGGACCTCTGGATCTGTAGCCAGAAACTCTGACCACTATACCAAATTTGGCGCTAACTTCGTCGACAAGCGGCGGTCGCTCGGTCGGTATAGTTCGCTTGTGGACTACAGGCCACGGAGTTTGTTTTTGTATTATTATTATTATTATTATTAGTAGTAGTAGTAGTAGTAGTAGTAACTCACAGAGGCATATGGTTAATGCTTTTGACGAACACATGTCAGGTAGCATAGGCCTACACTGAACACAGCGTACACGACTTATAAATTCTAGTCTGCGGCTGGAGCTTAATGTGTGGTCTCGGTTTTCGGGACTGTGCCGTGTCGAATGTTTAGATTTCCGACGTTTCGGCAGAACTTGGAGTTATATGTATGGTTAGTGACTGTGGGAAGGGTCTGGTAGCTCTTATATAACTCTCGCATTTGGCAGTGTGTTGGAGGTGAAGCCGTGATTTTATGAACACACGAGCTGGATCCCAACCAATGGGGATCGTCCATGTGGTTACAGAAAAGAGGTCACAACCATCTTTCATCACATCTTTTCACTAACCACACTGCCGTTTCCCAGCGCTTGATATTCTGCTCCTATGTTCATCCAACCGCCACTTAACCTACGACACCCTCCCAAATGCCATAGCCATTGTAATTAACCCTGAAGATGATAGCTGTAAATTCTGCCGAAACATCTGAAACCTTAAACATTCGATGCGGCCTAGTCCCTACAGCAGAAACCACAAAAAGAAGTGTACAATGTTCTACCAATACATGGTACATAAAACAGTTGAAACTTATGAGAATACATAACATTGAATGAATTCATAATATTCTGACACTTCGTGCAGTTTCCTTGGGATTGCTCCTGTTTAAGCCACAACAGCTGATAGGACGAGTTTTGAAATTCAGTCTCGATGCCACATTCTCAAAATTCTCAAATCTGCTCAGGCCGTGGATAACAATTTCATCTTCTCCTTCGACAACTTGTCTCTCAGCTCGAAATATCACCATCATCTTCAGTATTTAATAAAATAGTGATTCTTTCTTATATATAACACAGAATCACTCATTGTTCTTTATGTTTATTTAAGGCATACACAGTACACTCACAGTTTTCTGGGACATATGGGAAATGAATTTCCTCGGAAACCTGCAACCCGACATAATGAGTTACAGGAACATGTGAACAGGTAAAGCTATCCGTGCAAGAGGCCGTGAAGGCCCATAGGGTTGTGAGACGTTGAGGCTCCGACATCTTCTACGCAATTGGATAACAGATGGCGGTAAGGCTGTCAGCCTTATGCACCGGCAGCCCATTACCCCAAGGAAGATTTTTGGTACTCATTTCTGTTAGAGGCTCAGCCGACCCCAGGGCCATGGTACGGTTGGATGGATTAGGTAAATAAAAAAAAAATCCAATGACATCATCGGGAAAGGAACCTGCGACCTTCCGGCTTGTAGCATAGTGCCTCAACCAACTATGCTACGTTTATAAAAGCGACATATATATATATATATATATATAGGTGTACTTTACTCAAATCCTATTGGTGGAAACATGAGTGTGGATTCCGAGAAGCTTTGTGTCGTTTCTACACAGTAAAATGAAAACCCGAAAGAGGGAAGTTTCCAACCACGTACTGAAACGCGATATAAAAGCCTCTTCGTCTTGTACGTTTTACATTTTAAAAAGTAGTTTCATATGAAGTTTATCTTTTGATAATGGACACACCAGTTAATTTTCTAAACAAAGCCCTCAGTTAATCCGAGTCTACTGTATTTATTCATAATAATGAAGCTCGTCAACAATAAAGACATGTACGAATATAAAATTGTCGCGCGATTCCTAGGTACCGCGGCAAGAAATTTATGTGGGTCTCGGATTAGACGAATGTGTTTCTCTGATCGCTCGTTGGATCTGAACTATCCTTAGCTCTCGTCGAAGCTGGACTGACTTGGCTCCTCTGAACTGTTATTCGTTTATACCCTACGCTCGGACGGGACAGAGGTTCAGTTTCGCTGTCAGCTGGAATATCCGTTGCTGTGGGAATTCAACAGTTCTGCCCCTGTTGGGTAGGCAGGTTCCTAGGTGCGTTGCGCAGCAATGGATGTTCTACAGTCCGGCTTTCAGTCAGCACGCCACAATATAAACTGTTATGACAATTAAAAGTGCAACGGCGAAGTTACCTCTAATGATATATTGGTATAAATTAAATGAAAATTCACCAACTGGTCCAACAGACACCAGGAGACGACAGAGGACAGGCAGACGATACCATAGCCCAATCTTCCCTCATTCCCTTATGAAACAGAGTGGGCTAAAAGTGAGCATGAAAAGTAGATTGATTCCCAACACGTGCTCTGGCAGGCAGCAGACGTCTTTGTCCGGGTTCCAAAAACCTGTCACCTGGCAACGAAGACGACCAAGTAAACGGCAACACAACAGTTTCTGCATCGTTTTGTAATTCAGCGCAAAACCGAAGCAAACATTCACATTCAACGCTACTCTAGAGAACAGTCGAACCCATGAACGGTCTATGTGAAACAAATCATTTAAAAAGTTGTTACGAACTATTAACACCTTGCACACATGGCAGCTCAGTGTCTGCCAAGTCTGGCTCGGCTGTGAAGTTAAACCGGGGCTAATACTAGCCACAGAGAGTTTGTTCTGCTTGGGTATTAAAACCACTGTCAATTCTTTCTCAACATACTCGTATTTTATATTACATTCTATTGCGATTATGTATATAAGGGAGTGTTTTGCACGTCTGATTCAACGATATATGAAGCGAAGTACGTAAACAATGTGCGTTAAGAGTGCCCTGAAAAAATGGCATAACAGTATAAATAGTACGAATCTCCCATCAACCTCTAGAGTCACGGTAATATTCTGACACATTCAGCATGGCTGTTCCAATCACAGAACACACCAATGAAGAACACTGAGGTGTCCAAATTTCTGTGGTCAGAGGATGCGAAAGCTTTGGAAACTTAAGGACGATTTGAATTGCGATAATTGTATATAACAGAGGAAGGTATGCAATGGAAGACAAGAGTTACATGAGGTGATGGTGAGCGTTCTAGAGTGCACCGATTGCTGTTAAGGAGCAGATTTGTCAGTATATCAGGGACAACTGAAGAACTGAGATAATGAAATTGTGTCTGGTTGGAGATTTTCTGGTAATGATGAAATGAGAGAGGAAGTGTGGGGATGGCATTTATTCTGATGGACTCGTGTAACTACTGCATTGCTGCCTCACCCACCTGGAAACCAGGGTGAATATCTGAACGTTATGTTCCACCACTTTGTGATTACTTTGCATTTTCTTCCTCTCGCTCCAGCTCTGGAGCTTATAGGGCTGATTTCTCAGTTTCTTGATCATTCTACAGACGGTAGAGCTCCTTGGACGGGTGATCAGTTCGTCGCAAGGCCTCTACCTAAACACAGGACAACACAAACTCACACACACCAAACATCCATGCCCTGAGTCGGATTTGAACCCACGATTCCGGCTTCCAAGCGAGCGAAGACAGTTCATGCCTTAGACCGCTGGCCTACCGTGACCGGCGATTACTTAGCATTCCATTTAACAAAATCCCCCCCCCCCGAGTTCAACTTACACTCGTATTTCATTTATTGCATATATACATGTATAACTATATATTTTTGTCATATAGAGACTAGTGGCTTTGAATGATTATTAATACATATTTTGTATTATGAGAATAGTCGGATAATAGACGGTATAAAAGCAGAAGAAGTAAGTGTTCGAAGCCTTTATTAGTTTCCTGGGAATTCTGACCAACCACTTCCCTTAGTTTAAACTTGGTTGTTTAGAATAGCACATTATCCATCTAAAGAGCAGAAGCACAGTCACTCGTGTACCTACAGCACGAAGAAAAGAAGCCTGGCAATATACAGAGACCGGAGAAGTTTTCACTTTATGTTGTGATATGAATTCCTTCCGTCTAACCGGCGCGGCAAAGTTGACTGTAAGACCAGAAATTTGAAGCCAGTGGCAGGATATACAGGGCTACTATAAATCATTCATTCGTTTTTAAAATGCTATATTTTCCAAAGCATTATACGTACAAATATGATTGATATATAAAAAGAACCGTAAACTAACCAAGTTTTCTTCACACGACATACGTCTAGGCGGTGTTCCCTCAGCTCTACTAGTGTTCTTGGCAATGGGGGTACGTAAACACGATAATGTACCCCCATAGAAAGAAGTCACAAGGCGTTAGATCAGGTGATCTGGGGGGCCAAGTGAACACAGCTACGTCATCCTCACCAACACGCCCAATCCAGCGATGCCGAAGTTCATTGTTTAGGTAGCGACGAACATTGCCGATACCACCGCAAAATGCTTTGTTTACATGGCGGTTCTTTTCCGTACTCTCTTCTGAATGCGCGTTGCACTGCTATAACAGACGAACATCTCGCATATTCCAACAAACAAAAACTCTTTTCTTGCTTTGTCGCCATTTTGTAGAGGAACTGAACTCGTGCTGCCGACTGGTGCGAACAATACAAACTTGGCGAGTTTACGGTTCTTTTTAATATATCAGTCATATTTGTATGTGTAATACTTTGGAAAATATAGCGTTTTAAAAACGAATGAATCATTTATAGTAGCCCTGTATTACACTCTCTAAGAAATGGTATATTATTGACTCCGATACAGAACGATCATGGAGGTCGGAATGTGAAGAAAATGGCTGGTCGTCTGACAATGCTGAGACCCTACAACAAATGTGTGTTGCTTTGATGTCGAATGGGGAATATTCCGGAATCTGAAACCAATTACAGGTTACAGTGCATACAGATTATGTAACAAACGTTTTGTTTCCACACGACTCTTACTAGTGAGCCAGGAATCTGACAGTTTGTTTTGCGATGACGAGACTCTACAACAACTGTTGATATCGATCTGTTCGACCAAAGTGCAACTGCTTAACAAAGAGACACAGGACCATGCATCTCCATCCGACAAGATGTCAGATTGCACCGCTCTCCCAGATGACCAATAAAAAGCGATTCCTACAAGAGGGAAAGCAGAGACAGAGAAGATGACAAAAACACTGAAGAATATGAGCGAAAGAAGAAGAATCGACAAGGCATCCTCATGTGACCAATCAAGAAATTATCGTCCTTCCGTCCGTCAACAATTCCGACGTTACTTGATCGTACTGCACCAAGAGTGGAAGAAAATCTTTCCTTTTTACATCGCCTTTCTTCTTCTTCTTTCGAAACGTAGCTTCCTTGATTGATTCATTGGTAACACGTGGTGCTATTACTAAGAATAGCAAGTGACTGAGCGCGGAAGGGATCAGTATTGCCGTGACATACCGTATTCTAGATGGAAGAGATTTCCTGGCACGCTGGCCAGAAGCGCCATCATGGTGGAAAAAACATATACTTCAAGTTGACAGAATCATGTACTGCTCACGTCCCGAATTGCGTCTCCCTATATCCATCTGTCTTTGTTAAAAACTTTTTTATGTATAGATGTAATATGAAAAAGTTTTGAGGCTAACCTAACCTCAACTTTATTCTTCTTAGTTGACTGTCAACGTTTAATGTCCACTTTCAGTTTAAACATGTCTCCCTCTTCAAGTGCATCACTGCAAATGAAAACTGACTACACAAGAGACGTCTTCGCGATATAAATAAACATAGACCAGTCGGACAGAATTAAGTTGTAATTCTTTACTAGCATAACGGGAAGTCGTTAATAGGCTGATTAGTAACGTTTGTACGTACCTCAAACGGTGAAGTCTGCCAAGAAACATTATAACCTTCGTCTCTGTAACAGTGAGCTGGGGAACAGGCGTGAAGCTGTGCTCCTCGTTACGTCACTGAGGTTATCAGATGCGATACACGTGTTTATGACTAATATGAGAAAGAATTTCCGCGCAATAGCTGCTTCTCTTAACCTTCTTGTGTGAGCAGAATATTAAACAAGTCTGAAAAGGTGTACCCTAAAAGAGTACACATAATTCCCAAATGCGTTTCGTGCTAATTTATATTTGTCTATTATCCTGGAGACAAACTATTGCAGATACAGATTAATTTCTCGTTCTCTCGCCTTCTGCGTCTTGTGTTCAACTCTTGTGGTAGAACTGAGCGCTAAAGTTCAGAACGTACAGCAATAAACTGTTGGTCAAACCTTACAAGAAACAAGTTAATATATTAATTTTCAGGAGGGAGTTTGCTACCTTCACGTTTAAACAACGCGTGTCTGTGAACACGGTTCCTTATAAATTGCAGAGGGCGGGTTGTGTTGAAATACCCTTAGACTCACTGAAATACGTAAAATTACTTACAAAATTATGCCGCTAAGATAAAAGTGTCGGTCCATCTAACATCAAAGTCTGGTGGTTAATATGCCTGTCTCGTATTCAAGAGGTCTGCGGTTCGATTCTCCGTCTTGATTGAAGTTTTTCGTTCATTTCGTCAGCTCCTCTCTGACACTACATTATATAACAAGCTATGACCGCTCCTTTCCACGTCACTTCTAATTCATCATTAAGACTCGTAAATATCCTTCCGATGCCAAAGGCCTACGAAGCTAGAGAGATTTTTTTTTTTTGAATGGCTCCTCTAGCCCATTCAGGGCCCAGGCCTCTTATTAAGTACCGTGATCATTTTTTCACAGTCGGTAGGACTCCTTAGGCGAGTGATCAGCCCATCGCAAGGCCGCTACCTACACAAAGGACAACACAAACACAGAATAAACGCATACATAAACCAAACATCCATGCCTTGAGTGGGATTCGAACTCACGATCCCAGCGTCCGAGCGAGAGACCGCGAGGGTACCGTGACCGGCAAGCCAAGAAAGCACAGCTGAAGTAACTAAGAACACATACGCAGAAAGTTTGGTCCCTTCATTACCGTTTCTTCTTAAGTAAATCATATCAGAGGCGACGCGAGTTTTACGGGTATGTTGCCCCAAGCAGTGCACTGGACCAAGAATGGAGGGAGGTTCACCCCACAAAGCTCCGTTTTGAGTAAACAAGTGAGGGCTAACTTGCTACAATTTCTACACATCTTCAGGTATCAGAATCCCTTTCCTTATGATTCACCTTCGTCAATTAACCTGAAATCTAACCAAACATTTCTGAAGTCCGTTAGCTGCATCAGTAAAATGGCTGACTGCCGGCTGGACGGCAGCAAAGTTACCGATTTCTGTCTCCAACAACAATCCCACAAAGTCCTTTTATCCCATTCAGTCCTCCAAGATACAGAAGGGCCGTAGCAAGTCTCCTTCATATACAGCCACGTGGAGTTCTATCTCCACTCTCCCAATACGCCTTAATGACGGGATGTTCAAAGCACGGGGCAACTTTACTTTACCTTTTTCCTTATTATGTGATCTCCCCAACTGTCACTCGAGAAGTCAGCGCTCGTCTCTCAGGAGCGCCCTCCTTCCATTTAGACCATTCCCTCCACCTTCGACCGTCTGCCGCCCTATTCTTTCCACGGAACATTGGACTGTATACGATGGAGCGCCATGTATTCCCCAGGTTCACCTTAGCAGTAAAGGCCCGGGCCGGCGACCGTTTGCCTCGTAATTGCGTCATTCGGATGCTGATGCTGGAATATATCGGATGAGGGCGCCAGACACCGCTCGCAAAGCGGTACGAGCGAAGCATTGTTCTGCTTGAGAGGCACGGCTAGAAAGAGTACTAGGTACAAAATTATTGGAAATCCTAGATGCAATCTGTTACATAAGGTGGCTCAAACTGATGGTTATTCATCATGTAACAACAGAACGAGAACTGTGGAGCTGAGACTTGTATTTACATACGATTAAAACAGGTGACATTCAAGAATCTGACAATTAATACCGAGAACAGGATCCACTGTAATTTCCAAACCACCTTCAGAAATCAACATTTTATTTGTACTGAAAGAGACCTGTTCTTGAATTCAACAGGGCAGGTTCCTGCAGTGAAATTCGACATGAAAATGAGGTTTGATTGATGCTTAAAACTACCCAGTGTTGATTGGCAAGGTACTGAGAAAGATGAACTGAAAATGACGAAGGAATTGGTTGTGGTACATTTTAAGGTGTCTGCAAGAAGGGACAAAAGAGAACCAGAAAACACCTCAAACACAGCAGTCGATATGTCGGACGTGCATCCAATCCGTGACATCACAAAATGCGATGCAAGAGTGACAACCAATAAACAGTGACGTTTTGTACAGTAGTGGAAGCTGTCATACATTCGGAACTCTGTCCTTGTGTTCTTTCTAAACAGATGTAAGATTTCACAGCCCTCCTTCAATCATGAAGTAAGGGGAAACCCCTCGAAGTATTGATTTAGTAAAAATGCTTTGAACATTAAGTAAATAGCCCCATTTTTGTTCTGTCTTACAACTCGCAATTTCATCTGGAAGCAACATACATAAAATTATGCACTACGAGATCCGACTAACACGTCTGATTCTGACAGTAGGATAAATTACACATTCAACATTGTTACTAATATGTAACGAGTATGGCTACGTTCAGTGTTACTGTTTACTGATTTACACGCGCTTTCTAACATCACTGCTACACTTTGTGGCCTGTAGTCCGCAAGCGAACTATACCGACCGAGCGACCGCCGCTTGTCGGGGAAGTTAGTGCCAACTTTAGCGGATAGAGGATGTCACGTGGTCGGCGCAAGGGATCCCCACGGCCGTTAATCTCGGTTTTATAGACCGGATCACTGTTCAGCCTGGAAATACAGCGGGATTTTGCTTCATGAAAGTTGCCTTACTCACTTAATCTTCTAATTGAGTTTCGTATGCCCACGAAACTAGGTCTGACTGACTACAGTATGGCCCATATAGGCAAACACGCGACCTTCAGGTTCCATGAAATGTTGAAAATTTCTTGAGTGGTTGAGCAGCTGCTTGCTTCTCAATATGGACACAGCCATATTTTGTTATTGTTAGTGGGGTGGGACTAAGTCCCTTGTACTGCGGCCACTTCTGGCCTATTGTACCAGCCCCAGATGATAGGTGAGGGTGATTTTGGAGCAATTGGTGGAATGAAGATTGGCAGGGGAAACCGAAGTACTCAGAGAAAACCTGCCCCAGTGCCATTTTGTCCACCACAAATCCCACTTGACCAGACCCGGGCTCGAAGCCGGGCCGCCGCAGTGGGAAACCAGCGACTAACCGCTTGAGCTAACTAACTCCTTACCCCGAGACATCAATGCGAATGCAAATGTTACTACAATCTTCTCAGTATTACTTTTATAATTCAAGGAAATGTTCCCTTAATAAAGCTTCGCCTGTATTTCAATAACAACGCAATAATTCTTTATTACAGAATACACAAATAGTTTTAACTGTATAAACGGGACGAGATATGTCCCATTCAGATTTTCTCAAAAGAGAAATAAATCCAGATGAAAACGGTCAGTGTTTTCAGAAGAGATGCCTCGTAAGCAGCACGGAAAGTGTCAACCAATCAACAGAATTAGTGTCTCCGCTAAAGACAACTTTACATGTTGATTACAAACATGTCCTTAAAAAATCATCTTCATTTTGGAGTAGCAGACTCAGGTCCTTGTAAACACGTATTCAATTTCTGCAAGAGGCAGTCTACTCAACATTATCCTACGCTGTTAGCATCAGAACACCTCCCTTGCCGGTCCTTCGGATGCTAAAGACTCCCCTGCCGGTCTACAGAAGAAACAATAGCACGCAGCTGGCCATCAGCGCCGCTCTTTCGCTTTTTCAAATTAAATACAACAGCAGTTTGTAGTCAGGTAATTGGCCACTTAAGTTCACTGAGTCCCTGAAAACTGCTTTCGGACACGACTCAGCCAGCAATACAGTAAAGTACAACATGAACTATTATACTTGCCTCTCTATGTGCTTTCTATACTAGACTTTATGTTCTCTTATCTATTCCTTTTTCAACTTCCCCGTATGTGCTATTAGCTACAGGGTCAAGGCAGTATGCAACTTGCTAGGTACACACGAAGTAACATGAATAACTTCCTCTTTGTATTTCAGCATACCACTGGCATCTAACGCTCGCAACTAAAACCCTCTTCTGAGCCAGCTCAAATTAGTCTGCAACTAACTATATAGTGTAATGAACTTCTTGCGAATCTGAAAACCCTTCAGCTCATCAGGGAAGTCTTTGAAGGGTTCTGACGATGGTGTATAATACTCGGGATTACCAAGTTTTTGGGTTTCTGTCGATCATTTGGCATTCTACTGTACACCTTTCGGGAACCGTATCTGTTTTCTTTCTCAAATGAGGAAGTTGGAGACGCCTACTCAGTTTGGCCCCTTAGAAAGGACTAACATAAAGGGTCCAGTGATTTAGGTTAGCTCTTTGTAATGGACCAAACAGATGAGATATCTCCTACCCAATCACCTGAGGACGGTAACAGATCCGGTTCCCGAAACGTTATGCTCTTTAGAATATCGGACAGCGGACAAACTCCAAAAATTCTGTAATCCCGAAGAAATGTCTGCCATTTCATGTATCTTAATCGCATAGGCAAAAGCCTGTTACTTTGCCCTGTCTTGAGCACTAGGAATCTAATCCACATTGCCACACCCTGTTTCTTACAAATTCATTTAAAGAGATCCCCCAGCTACTCCCAGACCAATGACTAAAGGCTTGAGCTATGGCGCGCCTCAGCTCATCACTAACCTCCGTGCAGTGCTCCTCTTTTCGTGTGAACCAGGTTGAATAAGGTGTACTTAACAGCCACGGGATGTCAATTCGTTTCATATGCGAAGCTGTGAAAAGTCGCCGGACGAAAGAAGAAACAGTTTAATTACTGGTTGCAGATGATACCTTGATACAGTACATATGTGGTAGGACACTAAGATTGTAGATACAAATTTGTACAAAATATTGTTTATGAGTTAACAATTGTAAACATGGTGACAGTGCGAATCTATGCGGTAATAGACCTGACAGTCTTAATGTAATTGCACAAAAGATGTATCTTCCCCTCACAAGAATAAGTCAATTCAATTCAATTCAATTCAATTCTTTATTTACGTGCTGAGCTCAACAGCCAGTGACTAATTACCGTCAGCCCAAATACAAACAGCAAATTCAATAAGGCAGAGGACAAAACAAAACAAAACAAAACAAAGAAGAAATCAATCAGATAAGGTTGTTCATATTTTTAAACACGAGTTTCTAAAATATTTATAGATATAGATATCCGTAGATGTAGATCTGTAGACTTGATGATAATAACAACAATAATCTATAACGCATTAACGTTGTAAGGCTATAATTCGATCACGTGACAACCTGCGCAAAAGTATGCTACGTTAACCCATGAGCTACCTTGTCTCTTACGATTAGAATACGAATTGGGATTACCTACGTAAGAACTTGTAGTTGTTGTAAGTCAGTAACAACACAAGGTTTATGGGACTGGAAGTCTGTAACAGAAAATGGCGGCTCACGAGTCCCATCCCGAACGCCTTGTTCAATACATTTTTTTTATAATTTTATAAAACATGTGTATACATTTCAATAGGGTTTGTAGTATTTACATTTTATCCCTCATATTGCAGTATGAAGCAAAACTAAACTCCGTTGCCTGTAGTCCGCAAGCGAACTATACCGACCGAGCGACCGCCGCTTGTCGGCGAAGTTAGTACTAACTTCTGCGGACAGAGGGTGTCACGAGGTGAGCGTAAGGAATTCCCCCGGCCGTTAATCTCGGTTTTCTAGACCGGAGGCGCTATTTCCTTGAAACAGCTCATCAATTATCCTGATGAGACTGGGTGGACCCCGTTCCAGACTCACTACTTCTCAGAAAATCCGGGACCTCCGGTTCAGTCGTCAGGAACTCTGACAACTAGACCATAGAGACGGTCTTGTAATATGAAGTACCGTTGTAAAACTCGACTTAAATCAGGAAAACTGAGATCCGTTCTCGTGGCACTGAATATAAAGATTATGGGTCCTATATAATGCGACACCGTGGAGTCTGGACGATATCACCAACACTGCGGTGGGATCTGCTGCAGTAATCTTCAAGGTAGAAGAAGCTTAAATAATTAGGAAAATCTCTTCATAATGCGATACTGTATACGTTTTGGTTCATTCCATCAAAAATAGGTTAAGTAAGTATGCTCTTCAGTATGCTTAAATACAGGGCTTGAGGAATTCAGACGTATACGAAACATTGGCCTTGTGGCTATGTGCTCAATTAAGATACAATAACAGAGTTAGCAATGTCATGAAGGGTGACAGAGAACTGTATTTCAACACTTTAACGATCTGCCTCAATTACGAATGAATGGGTGAAAGTTGCAAGAGATAAGAAAACATATTCGCTCTATTACACAACCCACGGTAACATTTTTATATCAGAGGTAACTCCCTAGTCCATTACTTGCAAGTACAGTCGCACTGACCTTACAGCCAGATTTATGTGACAACTGTGTTGACAGACGGAGGGCCGTTGAAAATTATATCTACGGCAGACTAAACCTCTCTAATAGCTATCTAGTGTAATAAAACACAGTTCACTTGGCAGTGGTCTTAAAAACTTAGATCATACGAATCTAAACTTATTGCTTACATTGGCATGTCTGAGGAGAACAAGTGAAGAGAGTATTTGGATTTAAGAGAGAGGAAATTTAAGAGGTTTTTATAAATTTTTCTCTTATTATTTTTGTTACCTACCTCCGATAAGTAGAGTCATTAAAAAGCTAACAGTTGCTCAACTAGTCAACAATTTCTCAGCCCGATACGGAGCCCGTGGGTTCATTAACATGTTCACAAAAGCATAATCGCCTAATGCTGTTTGGGCTTTAATTCAAGGACGGTAAGATGGGCAGGATGTTTAGCACGTATGAACTGAATCGTAAATAACATACAAAATTCGGTGACGGAGAAGAAACAATTGGGAGACACATGAGTGGATGGAAGTACATTTATCGGAGAAACAATGGGCCACGTGGTAGCGTAATTGGTTAAGGCACTAAGTTACAAGCCGGAAGGTCACGGTTTCGAGTACAGATGAGGTGGATTTTTTCAATTTGCCTAATTCTTCCAGCCGCACTATGGCCCTGGGGTCGACTCAGCCTCTAACAAAAATGAGTACCAGGAATCTTCCTTGGGGGGGGGGGGTATAGGGCGGCCGGCACGTAAGGCTGACAATCTCACCGCCATCTGTGAACAGATTGTCTAGATGACGTGAGAGCCTCGACGTCTCACAACCCTATGGGCCTCCACAGCATGTTGCAGGGATAGCTGTAGCTGTTTTACTTATCGGGGAAATAAATTTGAGTGCTGAGGTAGGAATCAGCTGGCTCAGGATAAGGTTCAATGTCAGGCGTCTGTAAAGATGGGCCCCACAGAAGTTGCGAATTGCTTTACCAGTTGACTGACTAACGTTTCGAGGAAGAGCCAGCATCACGGCATCACGACTGCGATTGGTTGGCAGGATTGAATTGGATCAGTTGCAACAGTACTCTACATTAACAAATATCAAAACGAAAACTAAAATACAGAGATCAAATGTAAGACTCTGAAGACTGGACAGAATTTGCCAGTTATATCACCTCTACATCAAAAATTTATCTTAGTCCCTGAAAAGTTCCATTTCCATAAAAAATGTGGAAAAGTACATTGGATCTGAAGCACTAAATGGGGCTTCTTAGGGTACACTACATTAAGTAACCCACATTTTGGTGGCGAAATTTCCTCTTCATCTTCTGCAATAGATTACAAAGACGTTACCCGGTCTCCAGAGGCTCGTTCCGTTTGATACTTGGTGTAACGTAATGTAATGTGCAAAACTAGGCAACGGTGCGATAAACACCTCGCTTAAGCGCGTGACAAAAATACATGTTCATTGGCAGGCAACGACTAAGAACACATTCCCGCCTAGGCAGTGATGTCACATAACAGAGGGGCTGTTTTCTATGTCGTCCGCGCCACGCCCAGTTCTTGTAACGGAACATTGAACTCGCAGACTGACTTGTGACGTGTTTTCTGTGGGACCCGTGCTGAAGAATTATAAGAGGCTCCAGAATAAGCGAGAAGGCAGTCCAGGTGAGTTCTCGCTAAGAGTTAGCCACGGGAAGTTCGTAGTGGAAGAAGAATTAGAAGTCAGACAGCGATGACTTAGCGTGTGATTCGAAGACTTCCTGTGTGCTGTAATGCACTGATATCTGGAATGTGACACTTACAGCTCCTATGTTGAAGTCGTTGCCATGAAGTGGACAGTGAAGATATTGTGAAGGCGTAGCCATTGTTGAGATCTGTTACCTGGCAATGACTAGTGTAAGCAGACGTTGAACATATTATGTGTTATAATTATAATCCTTAGAGTGTTATAATTATTTGTAGTTACGACTTGTGAATATCCACTAAACCGATTCGCCAATCCAAATCCGCGTTGTTAGTCACTAATACACGTAACAGTATACTGAAGTTGGCACTAAAATAGGTAAGGCTTTGCATCACGTACCCTGTTCATTACAGACCTACTTGTGAATTCTGAAATAAGTGGGAGTGGGAGAAAGCGACATATTTAGGGTCTGGAAGGATGAAGGAAATCCATGAATCCCGCAACACGCAATACCCGTGCCAGTCACTCACTAACTGAAGTCGAGACTTCCAAAATGATAATCACTTAACGGTGAAATTTGGTATTCTTAACGAAATTCGTTTTTATAGACATCTTCCCTGCTTCATACGTCACACGATGTCGTACAGTAGAATCACTGCCGAAACTGGAACGTATGTGGAAGTGGTCGCGGTATATTTTACGATGCCATCTCGCTACACTTGAAGTCACCGAGGAAAATGATGAAAGTGTTCCAAGGAATGCATACCACCAGACTAACAATCGAATCCAGGACATCCAGAATATGAAGCAAGAGTGACCACCATTATAATGCAAAGTCCGGTAGTAACACCTGACAACATCTGGTGGATTCACAGGGCCCGCGAAACACAGTTTGCTGATCACTGCATTAAACTTAGTTTCGAGAAGAGGTTGAAACGTCCAGTAAGCATCCAGACTGGGGAAATTCCCCCTGGCTACTTAAGTAGACAATTCAAAGGCACTCCGCCTTATTGGTACCAATCGCACTTAGGACACGTGAACATGGCTGCAGAAATGTGCTTTTCCACTCTGCATTACCAGATATTTTCATTTGATGCTAGTGTTTCCATTGTTTTGTTATTTTCGGAAGAAATTCAGATCTTCAGTGATACCACAGCAGATATAAAATTCATCACCCTAAAATGTTATCCGCCAATACATCCACTACAATAAACAGCAAAGTTTTCCTGTACCTAAGCACAAAGGCCTGAAGGTGTATACATAATATAGGTAAGGCTTCATGTACTCTTAACCATGACACTACACAGAGTTCAGGAGTCAGCTGCAGGGTGAGCCTCAGCGCCGGTTTGAAAATTGTAGTGGGAAGCTCGACGCGCCTTAATACCGATCTGAACACTGTGGAGGGAAGCTCGACGAGCCTTAATACCGATCTGAACACTGTGGAGGGAAGTTCGACGAGCCTTAATGCCGATCTGAACACCGTGGAGGGAACCTGGGTGAGCCTTAGTGCCGATCTGAACACTGTGGAGGGTAGCTCGACGAGCCTTAATACCGATCTGAACACTGTGGAGGGAAGCTCGACGAGCCTTAATACCGATCTGACCACCGTGGAGGGAAGTTCGACGAGCCTTAATGCCGATCTGAACACCGTGGAGGGAACCTGGGTGAGCCTTAGTGCCGATCTGAACACTGTGGAGGGTAGCTCGACGAGCCTTAATACCGATCTGAACACTGTGGAGGGAAGCTCGACGAGCCTTAATGCCGATCTGAACACCGTGGAGGGAACCTGGGTGAGCCTTAGTGCCGATCTGAACACTGTGGAGGGAAGCTCGATGAGCCTTAATGCTGATCTGAACACTGCGGAGGGAACCTGGGTGAGCCTTAGTGCCGATCTGAACACTGTGGAGGGAAGCTCGATGAGCCTTAATGCTGATCTGACACTGTGGAGAAGGGACAAATCCCTTGCACCTGTCGGAAAACGAACCACAATTCCTCGGTCGTCTGGCTAGGCGAGTAGCTATGCCGAGTGTATGGGTCTGTCTTCTTTCTTTTGACTTAATGCATTTAGTTCTTCAGGTCAAAAGAATTATCTACTCATGATTAAACCTAACAAAATCGTGACATAAATTGAAGATACAATTATTCTTGTTCTACACTCTGAAATGGCATTAAAGTGACTTCATTTCTGTCTCCAAGAGCCAATCGGAATACCTGAAAGTAACCACGTTACTTACTTTCTCACGGAGCTGAGCCCTTCTTGAGAAGCCGCCAATTCTGCAGCTACTCACGAACTTCCGAGCATTATATGGAACCCGAAGGTTCATTACCGTGTTCACAAGAGCCTTCCACTGGTCCCTATCCTGAGCCAGATCAATCCAATCCATACCTTAGGGAAAAACGCAAATGGTTGTCACTGAAGTCGAAGAATCCGAAAAGAGTTATGACCAGTAGGGAACGATGATTTTAGACCTCAAGGACACTGTGTTTCGTAATAATTACGCCTTATTTGTGGTTCAAGCTTCCATTAGTTTAAGAACAATTCGCAGCTTGAAACAACATGTTTGCATATTTAAAACTAGCAACTTACACGATTCCTGTTTCGGACGCCAGGTTGTGCTTGTGCAACGCCCCGGAATTCGATTTTTACATTTCTGAAGGCTAGGAAACCTCAGTGTGCAGCGTGTTCTGTATTTCGATAGTAATCAAGTTACAAAATGAATACTTTATCCTATAATATATTCACTTCTAATTGCAACTGCATTAGTGCTATGAAAAACGTGATACCTTCACAGGAACTAATTACATAGCAAACACCAAGGTGCCGGGGGTACATGGTAGCGTAGTTGGTTGAGGCACTATGCTACAAGCCGGAAGGTCGCGGGTTCGAGTACCGATAAGGTGGTTTCGGGCCCCGCGGGACATATGACCATATTTTTCTGTCTCACGACTATGACTCAGTTGAGGGCCATGCAAATGTCTCATCTGCAACGCGCTTACATGCCTACACCATCCTATCCGCCTTAATTCGTTCGTCCTAATAATCTCTACCAAGGACTACACATTACGAAACTCTTCGTCATGTAATTTTATCTGCAATCCTCAAAAGCACACATAGGTTTCTAGCAACTGACACACCTCAATACGCAACTGTAGCTACTGGAAGATGAATGGTAGGCTTATTTTTATTCAAATTATGTAAGTTGCAATCATAAACGATATATCTGCTGACGACATTCGGAGAAATATTTACTCCTTATGTTCTTTTCTTAAATGAGCCTCTTAGTGCCTGTAAGAAAGTTCTCCCAGCAATTACATATTTTCTTCTTCTTAACTTCACGGTATAATCCCTGTTCCGACTTCACATGCTCATTCCATCTCTTCCAAGGTCTTTCTCAGGCTCGGTGTGCCTTTGCTTATGATGCGGATTCCATTTCAGTATTAATTCAGTAGTAACTCTCCATAGACCGTTCATAACAGCTCTGTCTGCCTTAATATATTTTATTTTCAGCCACAACACCCTCAGTCTATGTTCCTCCCTTAATGTCAGAGACCACGTTTCACACCCATACAGAACCACAGGCAAAATTATAGTTTTGTATATTCTAATTTTTATGTTTTCGGACAGCAGTGCAGTTTTAATTTCAGAAATAAGTGTATCGCGTTCTCTCTCTAAGTGGACACCTGCTGGTGGACAGGCGTCGTACATGAGATTCGGAAAGCGAAGAAACACATGAAGACCTTTACCCATTACCGTCCAGATTCATGGACCATGAAAGGATCAGCTGCTGAAAATGTGTCAAGAAATTTATGACAAGTACAGAACAGTCTTGATATAAATCTCGACATATACAGAAAGACTTTTACCTGAGTATTTAATCTTAATTTCCATAAGACAGAAGAGATCTCTTTGACTGCTGTGAGGCTCTAAAGTTAAGATAAATCCTTCTGAAGACGTCGCTCTGCATGTAATGCACAAGATGAAGAAAGGGTAAGAAAAATTAGAAAAGGACAGAGAAAGAATAAAACAAATAAAGGGAAAATGGAACCAGTGCTGTTGTTTATTTTGATCTCCAGAATGTGACTTCTCTTCCAAGAGCTAATGCCCTCAATAAAAGTAAATTCTTACAAACTAACTGCAAACTATTCTGTTGGTGGGAACAAAAACATGTCGTGTACTTGGGAACAGAGTGGGTTCCTAGTCACACAGCTACTGATTTGATGAAGACACTTGGGAAAACGAGTAGAATATAAAAAAAAATAGTAGGATTGCTGGGGTTTTGGACTTTTTCCATCGTCCGGTTTTCTAGAAAATAGAAAACGCGACGTTTCGGAAACTAGATCTGTTTCTGTTCTCAGGTGAGGGGGAAAGACACCTACTCAGTTGGGGGCCCTTAGAAAGAGCCAATTTCCATCTTTCAGTAGATGTCTTCACCCCTCACCTGAAGATTTAAACAGATTCAGTTTCCGAGATGTCACGTTTTCTATTTATTTTAGAATACCGGACGATGGAAAACATCCAAAAACCCAGTAACTCTGTGTGTTATAAAACATCGTCAGAACCCCTTAGAATACAATAAAAAAATCAGTATCTTCACTATATGGTCGGGCTATATTACCCAAAAATTCTGTTTGAATTGAAAAAAAGTGTACTCCAAGACTGGACAGATTTCACTACAGGCAGATGATGTATTGCAAAGTGTCACTGAAAGGCACAGGAATATTCATCTCAGTCTCTTGCAGAATCGTGCAGTAATCAAGGGAACAAAGTACGACTCATACGTACATTTAGTGGCGATTGAAATCAAATCTCAAGATTCCTTCAATTGCCCCCTTCAACTGTAGTGTCACTGTTATGAAAAACTTCAAGGGAGAAACAAGAAGACACAGGCAAGAAGAAAGCAACTCCACCTTTGCAAGCCAAAGAAAAGTAGATGCTTGAAGGAGAAAAACACACATTAAGCTAGCAACATTAGATCACCGTATCTCGCTGTCTATACCCGCCTCTGTGGTCTAGTGGTCAGAGTTCCTAGCTACAGATCCAGAGGTCCGGGTTCGATTCCCGACGCTACCAGATTTTCTGAGAAGTAGTAGGTGTGGAACGAGGTCCACTCAGTCTCGTCAGGATACTTGAGGAGCTACTTCAAGGTCTCCGGTCTAGAAAGCCGAAATTAACGGCCGTGGGGATTTGTTGCGCTGACCACGTGACAGTCTATCCGCTAAAGTTGGCACTAACTTCGCCGACAAGCTGCAGTCGCTTGGTCGGTATAGTTCGCTTGCGGACTACAGGCCAAGGAGTTTGTTTTCTTTGTATATTCTGCTTCTCATTTATATAATTTTGTTTCGTGAATAAATCTGTTAGTCCCTCTGAATCAATACACTTCTCATACAGGTTTCAAGCACTTCGATATCAGCCTTGAAGAAAATAACAGTGAAGGAAATATCTTGTCGTTATAGCTGTGTAGTCTTGTATCAACTATGCACTAAAACTGCTACTTGGTCATCATGTGAATGTCAACAACATTACGGCAAGACTAAATGTAAATATGCTTCATATAATAAGTATGTGCTAAAAGTACAGTAAAGCTGCCGGAAAGTAAAATCAGTAGGTAACGAGAACAGTTTTATCTTCTAGGATATACTGCCGTTTAGTCCGTTGATAGCTAACGGACGTTTCAGAGAAACATGACTCAGATCATCTTAACTGCGTCATGCTGGTTTCTTATTTCGTTCAGACTTCGGCCCTGAAAATACAGACATGTTCTTCCTAAACGTCGGTTGACGCTCCGTTGGGTCAATTGCTGCTGGTTCTCGCCAGCACAGTCATTCTTGCTTCCAAATCCCGCGGGACTCACGCCCACATAATACTGTTTCATGACCCTCGGAGTCGTGCAACTCTGACTTGTTTGACGTTGAAGGGACTACAAGAAAGAAGCACCTCAAAGCCTACACAGTATGTAAAAGTAATAAAGTAAAGCTGTCCCTGTACCAGGCCATGAAGGCCCATAGAGTTGTGAGACGCTGAGGGTCCCACATTTTCTAGACAATCGGCTCAGAGATGGCGGTAAGGTTGTCAGCCTTACGCACCGGCCGTGTAACCACATTAAATTTCGTAATTAGATCACTGAGTCTCACTGTCATTCTTCTGCATGAACTTGTTGGGCGACAGCCGGTTAGCTTAGTGATGATGCAATCCTGGCGTATGTTGTACCGATTTCCGCTTTTCAGGAACTTCGACGGTCCCCTAGGGAAGAGAATTGTGTCTTAACAAATTCCAACTCAATCGTCCTAATATTCCAACGACGTTATAACGAATTCAGAAGTTCGTACAATGCCGTTAACTAAAGAACAGCCAATCATCGTTCGTAGGCTGATGCACAGTCAGATGTGTGCGTCTTCTTGCTGCGGACGCCCGGAGCTGACAGTGAATACGCCTGGCCTGACCTAGGTCACTGTGAAGAGAAGTGAGTCCAGAAGAATTTTTAGCTCCGAGGTTCCAGAGTGATTAGAGACCAAATAGCAGAAGACTTCGTAGTAATTTGAAGTGCTAATTTTTGTGTTGAGATCCGTTGCTAGGAGACGGCTAGCGTAAACAGAGTTCTAGTTCGTGTGCAACGGTGGACTGGAAAGTGTGTAAATCAATGACAGAGCTGTATTATTGTACTGAAGAGGAAGAGTGTAACCGAAAATCCAGTCAACCGAACTACCTGTTAGAACCCGTTATTTTCGTCACGCGTACCCCCCCTTACACGTGACAATGTCTTCAGTTTTTCCATATTCTTGATGTGTGTCCAGGAAGTGTTTTGCACATGTTAATTCTTACTGTGTCCAATACCGTGGATATATAATTATTGGACCTTGCTTTGTAATTTCTCCCGGTCTGTCCTATATTTAGTTATATTTTTCTGTATGATGTTGTTTAGTTCGCACACTAGTCTTATGTTGGTATTACTGAATATATTTGTTGTTGTCCTCATCTGATTAATTTCCAAGTTACGTGAATCTCAATGAAACTGTTCTTCACTTTCTATCTGAATTTCCTCTCTTCAGTTTTGTGTTATATTCTGGAAGCTGTATCACATGGTCATTGAATTAATCTGTATAATTGTTTTGTTAATATACAGTTACTGCTACCTTATCCAACACTCATGTAAACATTTAGAGACAAGCTCCCCTTCCCGTCACCCATCAACTGTTCCTGAACACAGCGTCCCCGTTCATGGCCACAGTACCGACTATTGATCAACCAGAACAGCGCGTGACATTGCTGGCAACCTGACTGACAGATGACGAATTGACACGTGATGCAAGTTAGTCACGACAGTTGCGGTCGAGGAGCTGACGTAACCGTTAAAGGCAGATATTAGCCAAGCGCTCATGCCTGTCTCCCTTTTTCATATTCCAAGTTGTCTCATTACGGGATGGAAATATTTTGTTTCTAGGGAAGCAGTTGCATTTTCGTCACTTTTGAGCCTGAGACCATATGCACTGTTTAACCGTTTCATACGCTGAACGGTGTTCCACGGGATTGACGAGCCTGCTCACACAGTCAGGTAAGTAACACAACGTCCTTGAGAATCTGAAAGTCGTTCAGACAGACAAGAAACTTCCAGTTAATTTTCATTCCTAATTTAACACAGTTGACCGCCTCTGTGGTCTAGTGCTCAGAGCTCCTACCTACAGATCCAGGTGTCCCGGGTTCGATTCCAGGCGCTACCATATTTTCTGAGAAGTAGTGGGTCTGGAACGGAGTCCACTCAGCCTCGTGAGGATAACTGGGGAGCTATTTCAAGGAAACAGCGGCTCCGGTCTAGAAAACCGAGATTAACGGCCGTGGGGAGCCGTTGCGCTGACCATGTGACACCCTCTATCCGCAAAAGTCGGCAGTAACTTCGCCGACAAACGGCGGTTGCTCGGTCGGTATAGTTCGTTTGCGGACTGCAGGCCACGGAGTTAAATATTTAATACAGCTGTGTCTAGCTCAGACTACGTGGTGTCGGATAGTATTCACCCTCCGCCCAGCGCCCTGCAATTTCTGCGTGTGCCTCCGTACTCACCCTCAACCCAGCGCCCTGCAATTTCTGCGTGTGCCTCCGTAATCACCCTCCACCCAGCGCCCTGCAATTTCTGCGTGCGCCTCCGTACTCACCCTCAACCCAGCGCCCTGCAATTGCTGTGTACGCCTCCGTATTCACCCTCCACCCAGCGCCCTGCAATTGCTGCGATGTAGCGCCGTACCAAGTGAGTGACTGGAGCGACGCATACCAAAGCGACGGGGTCTCCTGATCGCTCAATCTTCAGCCAAACGAACAGGTACCAAAGCAAGTGGACTACTGACTGACCGACTGACTGATATGAGGCCAACGCAAATGAATAACAAACCAAATAATTAACTCTTAACTCACTAAGGGGCTAGCTGACTTCCTGTCTACGTGAATGACTGACCAACGCGAATGAAAAAAGCCATTCTTGAAAAACTAATAGCAGTTTAGCTGTTCCCGCCACTACGCTATCACAAGCCACGTCCTCAAACCTTGTTTCTTTAAGGTCAGTTTTAACATCACTCTTCTGTTTACTACTAGGTCTACCAAGTGATTTTTTCTCTTCAAATATCCCAACTAAAATTTTGTGGTCTTACACATTTCTCATCGCTTCCATGTAACTCAAGGATCAAGAACTTTATCTGATAATTCGCTGCATAATTGTGTGGCTAACAGAGTGACTAACTAATGGCTGTCGGACTAATTCTCGCCTAATTAACTAGCCATCTCAGTAACTAAGTGAAATATGACTGTCTCGCTAACTGACTAATTAAATATCTGCCTGAGTGATTAACCAGCTTATTAATTATCTAATGCAATAAATGGCTACGTGACTGATTAAATAACATAAATTTTCAACTAGTACCTAAAAATTTGAAGTTATCCTTGCACTTAATTATGCAATTGAGCACTACGCCATGAAGGCATATGGGGGAACGGGGGTAAAGTTTCACCATTCTTGACTTTACCCCATGCCCGCTTTGCCTCCGGGAAAATCACTCCCCCCGGCCGGTACTCATGCCAGAGCCGGTCTAAACGCTACGGATTCACCCGCCGAGAATCTAACCCCCAGTCGGCCAGCCCGCAGCCTAGACGCTATGCCGACTGCAATAACTCAGCTCCCTTCAAACTGACTGACTACTGACCAAAAGGCTCATGAGCTAAGTGTCCCAGTTAGCCCACAAACTCACTCCACGGCAACAGGTCTTCCCTGGGCACTATGTCGCGGTACGGCGAGTAACAACCTTGCTTGTTTTCTGGAGGTTCCGAGATCAAAACTCAGAATGGAGGCTGGCTAAATCGCTTGAAGATTTCCTTTGTTATCCTCTGTTACTTCAGGCAAGTTCCAGAATAATACCGTAGATTAAACCATGACCTCTTCCTTCCGTATCCTTGCAAAGTCTTTATTCGCTGATTATCTTATCATTCGATACTACATAGCCTGAGCTATGGTACTGACAGCGCCATAAAATATGCCACAAATAGATACTTAACAAGAAGTTCTGGGAAGAACTAATGGACTACTTTACTTTGACAGGACACGGACGGCATAGAAAATGAACAAAATACGGGGCACAGAGACAGCAAGGTGACCTCATAAGCCTCCTAACAAGGGGCAACAGACAGACAGCAAGATCATTTCATAAGCCTAAAAATTAAGGACACACAGATAGATGGATAGACACAGACCGATACATACACAGACAGCAAGGTGATCTAATTAGCCTGCATTATTATTTCAAAATAAGGTAAGTAGGCCAAAAATAACACGACAGCTGATAGCCAACTGATTAAGTAACTTCATGACTTCATAACTTGTATTCCTCTCCAAGTATAATTAGAATTTTCAAATCAAGGAAGATGAGGTGGGCAAGGCATGTAGCACGAATGGGGGAGAAGCGGAATGCATATAGGATATTTGTCGGAAATCCAGAAGGAAATAGACCAATGGGGAGACCAAGGCGTAGGTGAGTGGACAATATTAAAATGGAACTTACAGAGGTAGGATGGGATAGTATGAATTGGGTTTATCTCTCTCAATAGGGACCAGTGGAGGGCTCTTGTGAACACGGTAATGAACTTTCGAGTTCTATAAAAGGTTGGGAAATCTTGAGTAGCTGCAGAACTGGCGGCTCCTAAGAAGGGCTCAGCTCCATGAGTAAGTAAGTACAATTTCGTGACACTTTTCGCAGATCTCAGGTACTGGAAACCCTTCTAAGAGTCCAGTTTACATGTTTACAAATAATTTCTTAAGTTCCGTTTCGATATATCCGCAAATCTGAAACTTTGCCCTCTAACTGGTCTCTTTCCATGGAGATGGGCAACTTCAACGTAGAAGCGTTTCTCTAATTTATTATAAGTCTGAAACTACGATAATTGGGGTCAGGAATTGTTTCAATGATGCTAGTAGTAAGGTGTCAAAAGTGCAGGGCATTCTCAAGCCTACCAACTGCACCTCATCACAATGCACTTTGTTTACAAATCAAAATTGGATCACACAACGTGAAGTCCGATGCAGACAGCGCCTGAGCGCGTCAGTGTAATAATTACGTTCCGAAGTAATCGTGATTATCAGAAGCCCCCAGATGGTCTCAAGTTCTCGTTTCTTCGGTCTTTAACCCTCAAAAATTGCTACGTCACTCAAACATAAAGACTCGAGTCACAGAATGGCCACCGAAGCTGGGCACGGATTGAGCAGAGCATGTGAAACAATTCCGGACACAGAGACACTCGTACTTCATCCGTGGAGTGGTCTGGCGGCGCTCTTCAATTGAGGAGGTTCTAAAGCGTCAGAGTGTGTATCAATTCCCGATCAATTACAAAGGAAGAGGATGTACTGAAAGTGTTTTTTGAACGAAGTGCCAACGAGAATGAATTTACCGACGAACGCGGAGGCAACAGATGAAGGAACCATAAAACAGAGATTTTACTTTGTACTCTTCGTCTGCTATTAGCATGATTATAGGTAAGTCGGTATAGCGACGTGTTACGCACTGGAGGACTAGGGTTCGATTCCCGGCAAGCTAAAAAATTTTTCTCTCCTTACAGTCCAGACGGGTTCTGGAGCCCACACAGCCTCCTATCCAATGGGAACAGAGGCTTTTTCCCTATGGGTAAAGTGGCCGGGAGTGTGAAGCTGACTCACCTCCATGTAGTGTCGAGGTCAAGAATAGTGGACCCATACCTCCACTCCCCCATAAACTATCATAAACAAAAGAAAACAAACCCCGTGGCTTTAACACACAAGCGAACTATACCGACCGAGCGACCGCCACTTTTCGGCGAAGTTAGTGCCAAATTTGCGGTTAGAGGGTGTCACGTGGTCAGCGCAACAGATCCTCACAGCCGTTAATCTCTGTTTTCTAGACCGGAGCCGCTATTTCCTTCAGACAGCACCTCAATTATCCTCACGAGGCTGAGTGGACCCCGTTCCAGACCAACTACTTCTCGGAAAATCTGGTAGCGCCGGGAATCTAACCAGTACCTCTGCATCTGTAGCTAGAAACTGTGACCACTAGACCACAAAGGCGGTTCCCATAAACCTTCATGGATTTATTAATTAATTAATTAATTAAGCATAGGGACAGATCACCTTTGCCTGTAACTTAAAAGTAAAGAGATTCACAGATCGTGTCTCATGAAGCAATGAGATGAGAAGAGCATGCACAATTTTGGTGGAAAGTCCCAAAGGTAAAAGAAACACATGGAAGACCTAAGTGTCGCTTCAAGAATAATATTAAAATGAATCATAGGGAACTAAAGAGCAGGGGTGTGGACTTAGGACGTAATTGTGGGCTTTGTGAACACAGTAATGAACCTTCAGATTACATCAGATTACATCAGTGGACTGCTTGACCAACTGAGCAACAATAAACATCGAAAACAAGACCCTGCATTATTTAATTAATTACTTAAATATGAGAGTGGAAAACTGTACTTCAGTTTGGAGAACAGATCTAGCTCCATTCTTCATTACAATATCGTGCACGTCAGAGACCATGGTCTGCATTTGATGAAGTCCATTGTTCCCCCGCCTCTCGTGATTACGCGAAAGAAAAGAACTCAAATATGTGCAAAACTTACAGTTGATGACGTAGTCTAAGAGATTACAACCGGCACACACAGAAAGACATGGGAAGACCATGTAGTGACATACAATGTGTCATGACAGGTGACCCTGCTACATACGTACACCGCGAGGAGTACGTAAAAAGATTTAAAAAAAAGGTAACGCTATCCCTGTAACGACCGCCTCTGTGATCTACTGGTCAGAGTTCACGGCTACTGATCCAGAGGTCCCGGGTTCCATTCTCGGTGCTACCAGATTTTTTGAGAAGCAGTGCATCTGGAACGGAGTTCACACTCAGTCTCGTGAGGATAACTGAGGAGCTATTTCAAGGAAATAGTGGCTCCGTTCTAGAAAACTGAGATTAACGGCCGTGGGGATCCGCTGCGCTGACCACGTGACACTCTCTATCCTCTAAAGTTAGCACTAACTTCGCCAACAAGCGGCGGTCGCTCTGTCGGTATAGTTCGCTTGCGGGCTACAGGTCACGGAGTTTGTTTTTATCCCTGTAACAGGCCGTGAAAGCCGACAAGGTTGTCAGACGTCTAGAAAATAGGCTCACAGATGGCGATAAGGTTGTCAGCCTTATGCGCCGGCCGCCCTTTAATTCCTCCGCGAAGAGTAGACTAAAAGAAACCCGAAGGGGGAAATGGAAAATAGATTTCGAGGCCAGTGTAAATATTAATTTGTTCTTATGGACCAGTACAAGAAGACAGAATAATCTATTATTAGGTTATTACTGAACGTAAGGGTCAAATGAGACAGGAAGATGATTTTGAATGGTTAGGATACGGAAAGCGGTGGTCGTGGCACATCTGATAGTGCAAGCACAGCATTGGTCTTGCTGAATTATGAAAACCATGAAACAACTTACTCAACACAGCCGGTAAACCGGTCGAGGATCAAATATTAACTAAAGACTGAGATATGAGACTCTCACAGTGATAAATATGAGAAATGTCTCCTGTGACGTGACGCCGTGTAGTTCGGTATAAATTTAAACGCTTCGGACGGTGTCTGTATCTTCAGGGTAGATGATTACTTGAAGATGGAGGCAGCAAGTTCCCTCGAAACGCTGACACACAGCCATCACATCCTAGAAGAGGCTGTCATTGCAAGCCAAGCACGTCACCGTTTCAACACACACCTGGGGTTAGTGACTTTCCTAATGTTTCTACGCTGAGGCCTAATCTGGTGCCCACCCGGCCTCAAACTGGCACTGGGTGCTGTGTCCTTGGGGCTGAGCAGACGGCGCATGAAGTTTGTCACTTACTTCTTTATCGAGGCGGGTTTAAATGAGTGGAGCTCCACATTTATAGCGAACAAGCTGACAGGCGGCAGCGTGCCTGGTTCAGGCAGTAGCTTGCCTGGCTCAGGTGGCAGTGTGCCTGGTTCAGGCAGTAGCTTGCCTGGCTCAGGCAGTAGCGTGCCTCGTTAAGGTGGCAGTGTGCCTGGCTCAGACGGTAGTGCGCCTGGTTCAGACAGTAGCATGCCTGGCTCAGGCGGTAGCGTGCCTCTTTCAGGTGGCAGTGTGCCTGGCTCAGGTGGCAGTGTGCCTGGCTCAGACGGTAGTGCGCCTGGTTCAGGTGGCAGTGTGCCTGGCTCAGACGGTAGTCCACCTGGTTCAGGTGGCAGCGTGCCTGGTTCAGACAGTAACTTGCCTGGCTCAGGTGGCAGTGTGCCTGGTTCAGGCAGTAGCTTGCCTGGCTCAGGCAGTAGCGTGCCTCGCTCAGGTGGCAGTGTGCCTGGCTCAGACGGTAGTGCGCCTGGTTCAGGTGGCAGCGTGCCTGGTTCAGACAGTAACGTGCCTGGCTCAGGTGGCAGTGTGCCTGGTTCAGGTGGTAGTGTGCCTGGCTGGAGTGTGGGCAGGGACGCTATCCGAATGACGATTTTCGTAGCATTCCTCAGTCCTTCCAGACAGATGCTGAGATAAGACTTCACTTCCTTCCACATCCTCTGAAAATCACTGTTCGTTATTGTACAGTCATTAAACGCTATATACACCGCGTTTTTGGCGCCACAGTCAATAAATGAGCAACAAAAAGGCAAATGTAAATTTTCCCCTGTCCTGAATTAATTACGCGGCACGCCATGAAGCTATATGGGTGAAGCTCCATTCTCAAGTGACTGGTCAGCTTCACGTCCCGGCCATTTTACCCCAGGGGGAAAAGCCGCAGATGTTCATTGGATAGGAAACTGGGTGGGCCACAGAGGCGGCCTTGACACTGTGGAGGGGAGAAAAATCAATTCCTCTGTCTCGAATCAAACCCTGACCGTCCAGCCCGTATCCCATCATTATACCGACTGAGCTATGCCGGCTGATAATTAAGATACAAACAAAAGGAGTTAACTTCACCCAAATCAGCTGCTCTGTGAGACAGGTAACCAGTAGCAAAGGCACTATAGGGCCTCGTTAAATCGAGCAGACATAATACATTGTAAAAAAGAGGGAATTGTTTTTTTATTCTGTCACTAACTGTGTTAGCGCACTAGAAACCCCTTCAAACAAGCTTCGAAAGTGTTAGTAAGATATGTATATTATGTCACGTGGGCCGCCTTGAAGTTCTGTGGTAAAACAGACTGCTTCTAACATAACTACGAATAATAAGCATTGCTTTTGAAAAAATTAAGTTCGAGCTAACGTCATGTGAAGCGGGAGTTGGAGTGGGCCGATACTGACTAGACAAAGGCTGATACAGACTCATGGCAGTATCGGCCCACTCCATGAACAAGGTCAGTAGATTGCAATTAATACCATAGTTCAATGCTTTCACTAGTCTGACGATGAAATTCTCTCTTTATTTATTTGTTTGTGCCTTCCGTCCTGTTCTTCTTCTCTCGCTTGTTCCCTCAACCTCCTTCCTTATGTTCCACTCACTCATTCACTGCTGGCTTCTCTCCTACAGCCTTATGCAGCCTAGCCTATCACAGAGCGAACATGTGAGCAAGCTATGACACTCCTGTCGTCTCACTTTCTGCATGCATGCCGACTCCTCTGCAGTCACAACGGTCAGAACTTCGTCTTGCAGACTGCAATCTGTTTCTTACGCTCTCCAGATTACTCGCAACAGCTCTCTAAGAAATCAGTCCTCTTGAACTTCCGTCATTCTGTTTCATAACTCAGGCTTCACTTCCAAATTCCGTTTGGTTAGAATTCTGTGTAGCATTAGTGGCATCCATTATCAATTGTTTTGAAATTTGTTCCCACTGGTCCAATTAATCTGTTACAAGTGCCTATAAAAAGGTAGGTTGTCAGCCTTACGTGTCGGCCGCCCTTTACCCCCCAGGAAGATTCCTGGTACTCATTTCTGTTAGAGACTCAGTCGGCTCCAAGACCATAGTGCGGCTGGAAGGATTAGGTCAATTGAAAAATCTAATAACTTCATTTGGAATCGAACCCGCGACCTTCCGGCTTGTAGCATAGTGCCTCAACCACCCCTCGATTTAAACTGTTGAATATTTACCGAAGTATTTAAAATAGAAGACACAGTTCATAATTATGTTACTTACAACCAGTTAAAAATATGACACAACGTAAGGTACGTATAGTTACAGAAGCTGACAGGTCTGTTCTGAACTTTTCGATTCGAGGGCTTCCTTGGTTGTGAAGATTTCCTTGTCCTTGCTAGGACAGGCGGCCGGGGGGCCACTCAGACAGTCGCCAACCCAACAGAGGACAAGAGCACGACCGAGTACGAACTTCAGTTTGGTGTAGACATATATCACATTCACTGAAAACATTCTTTACAGTTTTTATATCTCATTAGCTTCGACGGTAATTTATTGCAGACACGAATCTATTGTTATGAAACTAGCAGCACTTAACAGGGATTTACGTCTAACCGTAAACCGCCTTTTGTACAATGAGCCATTTCTGATAAATGTTCGATTACACTTCCAAGTAAAGCAGGAGACCTGGTATGATAAAAAAGGTAAAGTTGCCCCTGTGCTTAACTAATTAAGCACTACGGCAGGAAGGTGTATAGGGGAGTGGATGTATGGATTCACATTTTCTTCACCTCGGCACTAGTTAGGGGTGAGTGGTCAGCTTCACGCCTCGGTCGCTTTACACCCGGGACAGAGCTCCCGGTACCCATTATATAAGAGGTTGGGTGGACTCCAGAGCCGGTCTGGACGACTGAAGAAGTCAATATTCTTGACCCGACTGGTATTCGAACTCCGACCCTCGGTCGTCCACCGAATTGCCAGTTGCTATACCGACTACGCTACCCTGGCTCCACTGGCCTGGTATGAACCAAATATTAAACTGAACCTGAGTCTAAAGACTTCTGACGTTGCCGAGCAGTAATAAACATGATTATTATTGTGGAAACCGTCCAACGTCTTCAGTTTTTATTACTCACCTTTTCGGAAACTGGATTTATTCCGTATCATTATGTGTAGGGGAGGAAAGGATTTCAAACAGCTGGGTCCGTTAGAAACAAATATCCGTGATCACTGAATCCACGCCAGCTCCACATACTGGGCTCATTTGAGTGGGAACTTTTCCTCCCTTGCACATAATAGCGGGCACAAATCCATATTTTGTAATGTTATTTGAAAAACTCAGGCGGTAAGGTAAAATTATCCGTGTAAGAGGCCGTGGAGGGTCACAGGGTTGTTATAGGGCTATTATAAATGATATGGGCGGTAAGAAATTTGTGTATTTCGAAAGGGTTACAGATACAAACATCAAACTACCTGAAAACATAAAGTTTTTGTAGAGATGGTCTACATGTGATTCGTTAGTTACTCTGCAAACGGCAACAATTCACTCGAAATCTTCTTAACATATACGCTGCAACTCTGACTCAGTGACGCTGTCTGTGGCCAGTGAAAGTTTGTCCCAAAGGAACTGTGGCATTGGAGGTTGGCATCCCCATAGACAAAAAGTAGCATGCAGTAAGGTCCGAGGATCTGCCTCCACGCCCCCGCCAGGTAGCACGGTGCCTCTTGCACTAAAGTCGCCAATTTCCTCTGGAAGTGATCGGAGCGCCACTCGCGGGTGATGTTATAATCAGTGCTGCCAACGAAAAGAGTGTCGCTCTTTTACGAGATCTTTGACGTTCGTGTTTCGAAAACACATCAATTCTTACCACTCAAATCATTTATAATAGCCAAAAACAATATCCCAAACAATAACCATATTTATTAAAAGTAAATTCTTCTGATAACTTTTAGTTTAATGACAAATGTCATGGGACTATGTGAAGTAGTCTTGAAGATGAGCCGATCACAGTGGCTGCGCGGTCTGGGGTATGAACCGTCTTCACTCTTTCAAACAGTGGGATCTTGGGTTCGAATCCCACTTGAGGCATAGACGTCTGTGTACGTTTATTCTGTGTTTGTGTTTTCTTGTGTAGGTAGCGACCTTGCGACGGACTGATCCCTCGTCCAAGGAGTCCTACCGACTGTTTAAGATTAAGAAACTGAAGTGAAACGAAGCGTTTCACGGATACATTATATTCTTCAAGTGGGAGCAACAGGAATAGATAGACAGATAGACAGACAAACAAACAGATAGATAGATAGATAGATAGATAGATAGCCTTGAAGATGAAGCATACAGAGAAGCCCTTCAGGCGTTCATTTTACATTCTGTGCAAAGATCGCATAGTGACGTGCATAAACATTTGTACCCGGACAGGGAGTCGAACGCGTGATCAAGGTCTCAAAAGTCCCAGCCCACCACACAAATGAGAAAATGATTCGCGCAGACAGGGAGATGACGATGGGCCGCTTCACTGTGTCAAAACGACCCTGAATTAATATAGAGTGATCGAGCTAACCAGATTTAAGCAGAATGATAGATTGGGGTTGCCACTGATAAGCATCTCCGCCTTGAGCGAGACGCCGCTGTGTGAGGACCATGCAAGCCGTCCCTCGGGTTCCTGGCAGAGACGCTGACAAGCCCACTGACTGACTGACTGACTGACTACTGACTGACTGATCAACTGTCTAATGATTCTCTAAACATTTGTGACAATGGATGATTCATTATCGGAATATTGGGTCTACGCCGGGTACTGAGCAGTGACAACCATTCACCCGGAGATGGGAATATAGTCAATTACTGGAATGTCGCCTATGTGAAGTATGTGTATGTAGTACTCAGTAAGAAGTGCGCAGGCACACAGAAAACATTACTAAAGGCATAAGTTGACTAAACCCTTTTATGCCACTGATATGTCAGATGTGAGGTGATCTCAGTGGCCTCAAGATAAAAGATTTTACGTAAATTTTCCTGTAGACTGTTATGTAGGTGCGTGCTTGTTAACTTCATCTGCATAGGGACTAGACTAAGTACTTCATACCTTACATAAGAAAAGAAAATCATTATGCATGACTTCTGCCCTTCATAGTGACAACGGTCACTGCTAACGCAAGTAAAAACATAACTGGCTACAAACAAAACAAACTCCGTGGCTTGTACTCCGCAAGCGAACTATACCGACCGAGCGACCGCCGCTCATTGGCGAAGTTAGTGCCAACTTTAGCGGACAGAGTGTGCCGCTGACTACCTAAGTAAACGACCAACAGTATGAAGGTCTGGGTAGCTAGCTACGTAACTGATTGATTGCGTGGCTAACTGAATAACAGACCTGCTTATCAGCAATGTATGTAAGCCAAGTAAACACAGAGGGAATTAACAATTCAAATGGCTGACTGACTGAGTAGCTGAATGCTTGTGCAGTAAGTAACAAAGCAACCAGCAACTTCACTGAACGCACAACTTAACCAAGTAACTATTGAAGAGAAAATCGACTTAATTAGAATCACTATCTAAATAAACTAAATTAAGGGAATTAAGTTAAAGTAATTTAAATCATTTCTAGAGACTGAAAGGTCTTGATGGTCTCAGCATAGGCCGCCAAACTTAGTCAAACGGAACACTGAATTATGATACCACTCTGTACCACAGACGCGCTTCTAAAACTTTTTTCTTTCTCGATGGTGGATGACGCAGCAAACTTTTATGAGTCATGACTGCAGAATGATTGATAGCTGGTCCATCACATGCCTGCTAGATTTCATCAATCTACTGCATCAAGACCCATGTATGACTCCGAGGGTCCTGTGTTCGATCACTGGGCAAATTGTGCAAGGCAGTTTTTAGAGCAAGTAACAAAGTAACATTTTATGTTACATGTTTAGCAAATAACTTACAACAGACAGAATTGAGTATCCTACGACATTTACTGTCATATCAACTGTGCATATTACAGACCATCGAATGGAATAGGAACAGAGACCTCGGTATAATCGCGAATGGCGATGTAGGAGGAGGCTTCAGCAACTCAGCCGAGATGCGAACCAGGTACGTCCCGAATACAAACTTATAACGTCATCTCTTCACTTCCATCCCTGACTGTACTGTTGCAAGCCACTCGCCCTCCTATTGGTTATAATTTGCAGACTTTTACAGTACAGATTTATAACAAGTCATGCGATCATTGATCAAACTGCCTTTATCACGGCGAAATATGTCACGAGGTCTCCATTTCAAATTCTGATAGCGCTCTGTATACTCCAATTTCTGCAGCTGTTCCCCACCTCGCAAGTTCGCATGGCCGTCTTGCTGGTATAAGCATAACTTATGGCACGGAAATACGTAATAAAAAGTTTCGCAGACTTCGTTAATAAGAAGACATCCAAAGACAATAATTGCGAAGAGAGGACATACAGATACTCACCTCAAAGCATGAAGGCAGAGGCAGAACTGTGGCACTGCGCATTCCTCCTCCTTCAGCATCTGCTGGGGGCCATAGAATCTTCTCTCGAAGAAGAATGAGAGAGAAAAAAGGCTAACAATAGACGATCGTGCTGCGTCATGAAACAAATGTTGCTAGCTAATGACAACCAATCATCATCAGCGTCCTGACACAGCTGAGTGACGTGGACACCATGTCGCTCTTTCTTAATTATATCGAAATAAGCCGACAAAGCGGGATACAAGACAAGTGATTGTATGGAGGCTAGGAGCAGGTACTGACATGGCCATTCGACGTGGAACCAGAAGTAAACAATAGAACAGCCAGACAAAATCATGGAGACGAGGCTATGAAAAATAGCACACGTCATATTCTATATGAATATGAAAGTGTATTCCAGTTGTGTTGCGCTGCACTGCTCGGGAGAATTAAAAAAAAACTCCGTGGCCTGTAGTCCGCAAACCTACTATACCAACCGAGCGACCGCCGCTTGTCAGCGAAGTTAGTGCCAGCTTTAGCGGATAGATGGTGTCGCGTGGTCAGGCCAACGAATCCCCACGGTCGTTAATCTCAGTTTTCTAAACCGGTGCCGCTATTTCCCTGAAATAGCTCCTCAATTATCTTCACGAGGCTTAGTGGAGCCCGTTGCAGATCCATTACTTCTCAGAAAATCTGTTAGCGCCGTGAATCGAACCCGAACCTCTGGATCTGTAGCCAGGAACTCTGACCACTGGACCGCAGAGGCGGTATATGTCGACATAAGGAAGAGTAACAGGAGGGCGGAGATAATTACATGACGAAGAGTTTCGTGCTGTATACTCTTCCCCTACACTGACTGCTTCATTCTTGTGTTACTTAACAACATTTAACTGCATGTCTAATGGTGGGATTGCAGCGAATTCTGAAAAGTAAAAGATGTTCAAAGAAGCAGAAGTGACTTACTTTAAGATACTGTTCCACCATTTCCTTTGTGTGCTGAATAAATGCCTCTGGATAATCGCCCTGAACTTACCGAGTACAAAGCAGGGCGCTGACCACTCGATCTTAGGGTTCCTATGTACGTAACGGGAGCGAGAGCAATGCAAAAGAATGCAGACAGGAAAATGACAAATGTCACAGGTCAAATTATGCACTAAAGGAAGCTGTCGCCCCGGTGAGTGCTGGACATTGTACTGAAGAGAATATCACAGAACTCAGGTTATGCAGAAATACACCCGTACGATCTTGCGATGTTAGAACCCCCACAATCTAACACATGATATATATATACAGATTCGGACGCACCCGATATTAGTTTTGCGTCCTCTCTTCAAGCCTGTCCGGTTTCCTTGAATTGCGGATACGAAGCAGAGAACACCCCGGTGTACAACGAACAAGGCATCAGCTGATTTCAAGCAACGCATCACACTTAATGCAGAAACTGCTGTTTTATATTGTGACACGGAGAATGGAAGAGTAGACATTGCTAGGCAATGGCACAATAAACTGTGACGCAACAACGGAACATGAAATGCCATGTCAACTAGCAACAGTTACGCACGCAACAACAGAGGAACTGTGGAAGCGGTGTCCTCTGTGAGTCCGTGCAGAGGCCATATCTGGAGGAGCGTTAATTGGAAGCAGGCATTTCGAGATAGCTGAGACAGTCGTCTGGCTAAGGCGTGGGAAGCGGAGGAGCCATTATGTAACAACGTCGAGTCTTGTTATGAGATAGACGTTAGCCTGCGAGAGAGTGAGCGCTCGCCGTTGGGAGAGTTATCAGGCAACGACGGGTGAAGACACAGCAGACTGAGAAGACCAGTGCGTGCTGCAGTGACTTGCAGAGCGTCTGAATTAGCGATAGCACAATAGTACTTGATGTTAGAAGTTTAAAGAATCCAATAAATCCGTTTACCCGTCCAAAACCCGTCTAGAGTCACTCAATCACGTGACAACACTAGCAACAATAACCAGAGTAGAACATTCACCAACCCAACATTAGGATCCAAGGAGGATGAAAACTGAAGACAACGATAGGTTCCAATTATTTCGATTTTATATGTTAATCTGCTCCCACATACCGAAGCAGGAATTCTATGCGCCTATTCCATTAGTAAAAAACTAGACGATGAGCCATAATTACTGTTACGTAGGTGGACGGCCAGGCAATACAAAAGTCTCATAATGAGAGGTTCTGCTGCAAATCCTGCGAGTGGACATTATTAAGCTTATGCATCACAGCTCCGACATTCAGCCCGAAATTCTGTTTGGAGTATCTCGTTTCAATTGTTTATTTTGTCGCGTGTTTCCTAGGTAAGGCGACAAGAAATTTATGTGGGTCTCAGATTAGACGTGTCTATTGGACAATCACTCTTTACAATCACTAGTACAATCACTCGCAATTACAGCGCCTTCAGACCTTTCCTCAACAAAGGCACACGTGCACCGCTAATCTCGGTGGAGCGTCTTGGCTCTTTGCTCTTCGAAGCTGGACTGACTCCTGCACTACTCGGATACGAACTGATTGGGTCCTCTGAGTTCTTCTTCGCTTATATCCTACGCTCGGACGGGACAGAGGTTCAGTTTCGCAGGTCAGCTGGAATATCCGTTTCCGCGGGAATTCAACAGTTCTGCCTCTGTTGGGTAGGCAGGTTCCTAGGTAGCATGCGTTCTCATTGTGCGTTGCGCAGCAATGGATGTTCTATAGTCCGGCTTTCAGGCAGCACGTCACGTTACGTATATACACGTATGGTATATATGTATATTTCTGGTAACTCGTCCAGTACGTGGAGTTCTACCTTCTGGAGTATCAACCCGTGTACTTCATTGGAAGTCAACCGACTACAAGAGGACATTCCCCAGAAAACAGAACTTTTCATAACCACTGCTCTTAGAACCTCAGATACTTCGTCCAGTAGGTTTCCAATTCCATACTATATATGGCCACCGATTTCAGACATATACGGGTATATACGCGGTGATTCCATCTTTTTCTGTGTGTTACTACTGCATGACCGCCTCTGTGGTTGAGTGGTCAGAATTCCTGGCTACAAATCAGAGGTCCCGGGTTCGATTCCCGGTGCTATCAGATTTTCTTAGAAGTAGTGGGTCTGGAACTGAGTCCACACAGCCTCGTGAGGATAACTGAGGAGCTATTTGAAGGAAATAGCGGCTCAGGTCTAGAAAACCGAAATTAACGGCCGTGGGGATCCGTTGCGCTGACCACGCGACACCCTCTAAACGCTAAAGTTTGCATTAATTTGGCCGACAAGCGGCGGTCGCTAGGTCGGTATAATTTGCTTGTGGATTGAAGCAACGGAGTTTGTTTTTTATGACTACTGCATATATGGAATGTTCAATGCACTAATACATTTTCAAAACCAGTGTGCTTAATCCGGTAAACTGCTTCAAGCAGAAATTCTTCTTTTATATCCGGCTGAATGCAAACACTTCCTTCAGTCAGTTACTGTCGATTCATTGTTTAAAACGCGAGTGAGTTCATAATCACAGATAATTCTAATCGGAATACTTTCTGGAAAAAATCTTGGATGTATAATTATAAAGTGGCAATTGGGTTCTTGCAGATCAGCTAATCACGAACAGAACGCGACAATCCCGCAGCCATTTTGTCAGAGTACTCTCGGCCATCTTGCACACATCATCAATTTCAAACAATTCGTTCTTGTAGGTCTGAAAGATGGCTTTTTCGTGTACAGAGCCAACGAATAAGCAAGACCTAATTTCAAACATAATTTGTATGAGATTTTACAGATTATGGTATGTTTTAAACTGTAGAATATGGACCCTTAGTAAGTCATATGAAGATCGCAACGGGAAGTTGGAGGAATTTGGACCAGAAACTTAGGAAAAAGCAGCGGAAAATTGCACATTAACATTTAAACATACGATTCACATATTTTAAGTTTTTAATTTCATATTAAGTTCGTCTAAATAATCTTAATAATAATAATAGGCTGCGACCCGAATAGCATGACCGGACGGTTCACACTGTGTACAGAAATAGCTCGTTATTCTGAAAACCATATGAAACATAGCAATACACTTTGTGGGCTAAATGTATAACTTTAAAAGGTTGAAGCATGTGGCACATACAGCAACGTCTGCACTTAAACGTGTTAAAAATTATTATTTAAAGGATTGCTTTCATTATTCTTATTATTAATGAATATACAAGGGATGGGCTTTCTCGGCCCTTGCACCGCGACCTACAGTGATCTACTGTGCTTCCCCTTCTGATTATCCCCTCAGCAATGCTGCGCTTCGAATGAAGCTTAGGATTTTGTACGTGGGGCGTCGAAATAGTCACTTGGTTCCATAAAGTACTGACCCAAGTGACGTAATCTTAAATAAGCTAAGGCCTCACATTCACACAGGATATGTGTGGCTGTTCCATTTTCTTCTTGACACCTCTCACAAGTGGGACTATTACTTAGTCCCACTTTTATCATTCTTCACTTTCAGGCTATTCTTTTCGTTCCCTTCTTATTATACAACAATTCATTTAATATATCTCATATACGTATTTACATCGCATATGAGCTAGTGCCATGTTTATCCATTATCTTGATATCTTATCTCAAACAAAAGAGGGGTGGGTGAAAGTCGAAAGAAGAATTAGTGGAATGCGAGACACAGATGAAAGCTGACCTATACAAATTGCACAGTATGCTCAGTCGAAAGTAATTCCAAAATGATATATTGTTTCCAGTTCACAGTAGCTCAACTTCAGATAAAATACCCATCAAGTTAAATTCAATTCATATGGTAACAATTTATGTATCTCTTTCAATATTATCCTCCTATTTACATCAATATTTCATATGTAATTCCTTCCCTAATCATTTCTGATTAAATTCTGAACGCAATTATTGTTTTTTTTTTTGCTGCGTATCACATATCATGTTCATCTCCTTCTTTCTTGTTATTCAAAGGCAAAGCATAACTAAGTTAATACAGAATCCCGCCACTGAACAGATCCAGGGCCAGTTAAATCCACCTCCTACCTTACATCCCAGCTCACTAAGGTGCATATTAATTTTATACTATGTCCTCCAAGTGGCCGCTATCTAACATGGTTCCTCGCCAAAATGCTGACTGCATTGTTTGCATGTTACATGCCAGCCTACAGGAACTTCCTCCTACCCTAAGCGACATGTACACATCCGGCCCCTCTTAGGACCAAACAATCCACGAGAGTCGCTTAAAACTACAGTGTACCTTATAGATAATTTACTAATATTTAGCCTACTCCCCTCATTTTGAAACTAGAAGTTCTGGGAAGAACTGATCTCCTACCATCTATTGATATGACATTGACCGCAAACAAAACGATGCTTCCAGAAATTCTACTGTTTCGTGTATTTTCCGCGGGAACGTTTTTACCGAGCCGTTGCCTAGCAACGATAGGGGGATACACAGACATACAGACTACTTCAAGGGGTTTATAAAGTATGCCCTTGAGGTGGGCTCCAGTGCCAAGACATACACAAGCCATGTTTCACAAACACTGGCTCAGGCATTCAAAAGTTGATGGGGGGGGGTTGTTACAGAGAGACATAGCATGGTGATCTCATGAGCCTATTTTTACCTTTTCAAAATAAGGAAAACAGGATGAAAATGAAAAGAGGTTTGAGATCACCTTGATGTTATTTCCCACTAACGTTTCTAGGCAACCATTCGGTAAACACGTTCCTGTGGCAACGAATACACATGCTATAGAACTTTTTTGGATGTGGCGTTTTCTTTGTGGTTTGTGTCATACTACAAAATTTGTATTGAAAGGAAAGTATACAGACATTTTATGTGCTTGATTAAGCTCTTTACGCGGCCGGGCCACAGCTCAGGCGGGTTTGTCGTTGGCTTCCCATCGCGGCGGCCAGGATTCGAGCCCGGGTCTTGTCACATGGGATTTATGGCGGAAAAAGTGGCCCTGGGGCAGGTTTTCTCCGAGTACTTCGGTTTACCCTGCCAATCTTCATTCAACCAACTGCTCCACAATCACACTCACCTATCATCTGAGGCTGGTACAATAGGCCAGAAGTGACCGCAGTACCAAGTGGACTCAGTCTCACCCCACTAATAATAAAAAAAACACAAAAGAAGCGCTTTACTCTGAGTCCAGCCAAGCGCCAGACCAGAAGCGAAGTCCAACTCGGGGACTGAATCCGTGACGATGTGTCAGTGTCTAGACGGACCTCGAGTAAACTGCTGGAGCACTAAAAAATAAAAACGATACTTTGGAGGAAATATGACTCACAGGGAAAAATGCAAGTACTGGAAATAAAATTTCTTCGGCTTCCACTTTGTATACCATAAATCCCACATGGTTTACCTAAGATTTATCCCTGACGCCCGTGTTTAACAGCCTTAGTTACGAAACGGTGACTCTTGAATTGGCCTCAACAAAGACACAGCTGACTTTGTTGAATATTTTATGATCAGAGTCCATCATTATATTTATACATGATAAAAAGAACAGCTGAAAAGACTGGGAAGAAACGCAAGAATGGAAAAGAAATAGTCCCTTTGTGATTCATTGGTAGGGACAGGGGGGAGTGAAAATAAACAAAACCGAATCACGAACATCCGACATGGTGAACGGTTCTGTCCAACAAATCATCACTGCCGTGATGCTTCTCGGTTCTTGATGATTGTTAGTGAAGAAAATGCTGTGAATGCAAGAATGGGAACAATACCCAGACACACAGACATCTAGCTTAGTTTCAGTCCTGCAGGTTCTGGATTTAGATTTATTAATGGTTATGTCCGGTCCTCATGACGAAGCAAATAAGATTTTCGTTTATCTCTATAACCTGCGATCTGTGTTCCCCGCACAGAATTAATGTGTAATGTGGACGTTGTATCTGACTATCCATCTATACGCTCGCACTTATCGTTTAATTATCCAATGGATTAAGATTAAATTTGGTAGAAGGGGGGGGAGGTCAGTTGAGAATGGAAGTGCCTATAGGCTAATTTATGACTTCTTGGTAAGCAATTCTGTTGAAGGGTACTGGGAATTAGAAGATTGGAACTTGTCGTAACAGCTGAATGGTTGTGTTTAGTTCAACGACAATAGTGAAATGGGAGAACATATTTTTATGTGGGTAAAAGAAAAATGAAATCTTACACAGTCTTACATACTGCATTTGAGTTTTGATTAACAGGATAGTTTCCGTTTGTAACAAAGAAGACTGTCATAAATTGTATCTTGTGTTCTCAGACGAAATTTTGGAATTTTACATCTCACATTACGTCTGAGAATTGACGATAATATTTATGCAAATTTTGCTAATCATAAAGGGAACCTGTCATGTTCATCAAAACCGATATGCATTATGCAAATCTATATACAATTTCTCTTTTGGTTTCTTACCTACGTAGCAACGTTTTCTTCCATTCTGGTATCTGCAGCTAACAAAACAAAACCAGTCCTCTGCTATAAGAACTGTCAGTCTCATAGTTCCCAATATCTAGCAACAGAACTGCTTACCATGAAGTCACGGGTCCAGATTGGCCTACAGCATACTCAACTAAACATAAGGAATTCGGCAATAATAATAATAATAGTCGCGGGTTCAAGTCCCGATGAGGTCATTGGATTTTTCTCAATTTACCTAATCCTTCCAGCCGCACTATGGCCCTGGGGTTGACTCAGCCTCTAACAGAAATGAGTACCAGGAATTAATTAAATAATTTTCCTGGGGAGTGAAGCGCGGCCGGCGCGTAAGGCTGACAACCTTACCGCCATCTCTGAGCCGATTGTCTACATAATGTGGGACCATCAACGTCTCACAACCCTATGGGCCTTCATGGCCTGGTATGAGGATAGCTTTACTTTTTTTTTTACTTTTATGATAACAATATAGAGTAAGGTAACGGTGAGATGAAAGTACCATAGCAACGAACTATGAAGCGTTAACAATTTGCATGATCGTAATTTATTTAACAGGTCAACGAACGAAGAAGCAGTCTTTTAACTTTAATTGTTTCTTGCATCCTGTTGTGTATTTAATTAATATTAGAGTCAATTTCACCGACCACACAACATATTTTTATTGTTATTACATGTAGTACATATACATATATATATACATATTACATGTAGTGTAATAATAATAAAAATATGTTGTGTGGTCGGTAAAATTGACTCTAATATTAAGCAGTCTTTTGTTTCGGTGTATCGGACTTATTGTCAGTACTGACAAAAATTTGATGTGGACATGTGACTAGCAGACCATCTGTACGTGTTATTCGTGGGAGATGGGGTTAAACGTCCGGTTGACGTTATCATTCGTTAACATGTAACTGCAGAGAAACGGGGAAAAAGCACGGAAAGTGCGGAAGCTTGCATATCAAATTACAGCATTCCCGCTCAGTTCTTAGCGGATGGTACATGACTATAGACAAAAAATAAATAAAATATATGAACCAGTAATACCCAGTAAGCAGATGTTTTAGTTCGAGTGGTCGAATCTCTGAAACGACCCACGTGACATAAAATGAACAGCAAGCAACAGTCGCACGTCCAATTTCCGATTCAAATACAAGAATTATGTCCCAACAGGGCACAGGGAAAATTATTAAGGAAACTATCATATTAATTCGAGTCAGCTGGTTACCCAGAGCACGCGTAAGGAGGGGTTTCGACCATTAAAGCGAGGATCAGGTGCATGTAATGTTATTCCCACATCCAACCATCCGGTCACTAGCAGGTTGGAGCCTCTCATTAGGGAACACAATCACGCCTTCGATTGTTTCTCAAAATGGCGACCTCGAACGTGTGTACTTGGTTGTATCACCTGTCGTAAGGAAGGATCAGCCATAAACAACATTCGATATTGATTACGAAAACGAGAGCCGAAATTCTGAAATTTTCGTCCCTGTAATTCGGGTAACCCTGTGATCCAGTGAGGGTCGAATGTTACCACTTCCGATCGCTGCATACTTCGAAAAGTGACTTAGTAGATCTCACTCAGTCAGCGCTAACGTCAACACTTTAAGGTCAGTTAGTCGTGACCCGTGTGGGGGGGGGGTTCGAATACCTCCACCGTGAACCTGCGAAACGTAGGAGGCGACGAAAACGAAAAAGGAAGTCTCAGTAATACATGGTCTCGAGTACCAAAGGACTCGAAACCGAGAAAGACTGCGCTGGAAAGGACCAGCAGCATATACAAAAGACAGACCCGTCCTCTCGTCAGAGAGGGTGCCCACAGAAAACTAGACCGTAACTAACAGTAGTGAAGATCTGGTCGCAAGCCCCAGATGGGTGCTTTATGCCAAGACAGACTAGCCGACTGACCGTCGGTCGTAAAATGGGACTCAGACTCAGATTTTAACGTAAAAGGATAATAGAGGAATATCTGCGAGGAAAATACTGCAAATAGCAACAAACTGGCCTTGACGCCGGTTCTCTCATAAATTATATGTATTAACATAAAGCAAAGAATTATCGGCATACCCCAAGAAAAGCGGAAATTTAAGCTGGAGAAAAATCGTAGTAGCAGCGATGGTAATAACAAACATAACGGATGTAGTAGCAGCAATGGTAATAACAAACATAACGGATGTAGTAGCAGCAATGGTAATAACAAACATAACGGATGTAGTACCAGCGATGGTAATAACAAACATAACGGATGCAGTAGCAGCGATGGTAATAACATAACGGATGTAGTAGCAGCAGTGGTAATAACAAACATAACGGATGTAGTACCAGCGATGGTAATAACAAACATAACGGATGCAGCAGCAGCGATGGTAATAACATAACGGATGTAGTAGCAGCAGTGGTAATAACAAACATAACGGATGTAGTACCAGCGATGGTAATAACAAACATAACGGATTAAGTTCTTGGCTGTTCGGTTACGAGCACTGGAACTGTTTTTTCTAGCTCGTCGTTTCGTGTTCCTGGCCTCATTTACCCTTAGCGATCTAAGCATCTTAGGTAAAGGTAAACTTCTTCTTGTGCTTAATTAAGCACTAAGCTTTGTAAACATGTGGGGAAGTGGATGTATAGGTCTACATTTACTTGACTTCGGCACTAGCTGGAGATGAGTGGTCAGCTTCACGACCCGGCCCCCTTACCACAGGGGAAAGAGCCTCCAGTGCCAATTGGATCGGAGGTTGGATGGACCCCACAGCCGGTCTGAACGACAAGAACAGAAAATTCTTGACCATACCGGGAATCTGACCTTTCGGTCGTCCAGCCCGTAGCCAGTCGCTATACCGACTGCGACATCCCGGGTCCTTACGAAAACCATAAATAAATAAAAAGTAAATAATAAATAAATAAATAAATAAAACTTTCACGTTTCATTCTTTCTCTCTCTTTTTGTTTTCCTTGGCACTACAGCCCCAGTGGGCCTAGGCCTACCTCCATGAACTTCTCCGTTCACTTTGGTTTTTCTAGATCTTACACATTCGCCAGGACTCCTTAGGCGGGTGATCAGCTCGTCGCAAGGCCTCTACCTGTACACAAACACAGAAAAACGCACACACACACAAACTAAACATCCATGCCCTGAATGGGATTCGAACCCACGATCCCGGTTTCCAAGCGAGCGAAGACAGTGCATGCCTTAGACCGCTCAGCTACCGTGACCGGCCATTCTTTCTCATACCTTTCACTTTTCTCTTCCTTCATTCTTTCCCATTTGTTATTTCTTCATGTTTCTTTCATTCATCCATTTATTTACTTTTTCCTTTCTCTCTCCACATTTCTCCCCACTGCAACATGCTGATGTGTGCGGGAAGGTTCCGTTCCAATGGAATTGTTTCGATGTTCAAGTACTATTTCCAAATGTTTCAACCACTTTTGTACAGGTATTCTCCAAACACAGTAACAATAGAATGATGATGATGATGATGATGATGATGTTATTAAAACAGAACGGATTTTGGTTTCTAAATGTTAATTCCCTGCAACACGCATATGATCCCTCAGAGGGGTACTCCAGACAGGGAGTTCATAAATATAAACCATATAAAACGACAGATACGAGGAGCTCACAAGAACACACTCTGTAATAAAGTAAAAATATAAATGTATGAAGAAATCATTCCAGAACATTCCTAGGCTTTATAATCTGGGAAGAGTTTGAAAACGGAAAATTCAAGTTCGTTATGAAATTAATTGACGAATGAATAATAATGGCAGTCATCTGCTTTCAAGCTGGTTTCATGCTATGCATATTCTTCCGAAACGTCGGGTAACTTCCAACGGAGCACAAGGTCTTATATCTCAAAAGACAGAGCTACTACTCTTTAGAGTACATACATTTTCCAAATGTGCTTCTACTATTTTGCATCCCTCATTTTAATGTAATATATAATGTAGAGTCCCGGGTTCATGTTGCGATGAGGTCATTGGATACTTTTCAGTTGACCTAATCCTTCCAGCCGTACTAGGCCCTGGGGTTTACTCAGGCTCTAACAGAAACGAGTACCAGGAATTAATTAAAAATAATTTTCCTGGGGAGTAAAGCGCGGCCGGCGCGTAAGGCTGACAACCTTACCGCCATCTTTGAGCCGTACAGATTTATAAATGTTATTGGTGAAATAGCTAACCAACACTTCAATGTTGACGCTGCACAGACAACAACAAAAAAATCCATGGTTTTAGTCCGCAAACTAACTACACCAACCGAGCGACCGCCGCTTGTCGGCGAAGCTGGTCCAAAATTTAGGGGACAGAAGGTGTCACGTGGTCAGCGCAACGAATCCCCATGGCCATTAATCTCGGTTTTCTAGACCGGAGTCGCTGTTTGCTTGAAACAGCTCCTCAATTACCCTCAAGAGGCTGAGTGGACCCCGTTCCAGACCCACCACTTTTCAGAAAATCTGGTAGCGCCGGAAATCGAACCCGGAACCTCTGGATCTCTGACCACTAGACCACAGAGGCGGTCACACAGACTATAGAGTCGTATTATAAACAACAAGAGGAAATTATAATGAACCGATTCATAAATACTATTCGTGACAGAGCTAATTAACAGCAAACCTATTTACTCGGGATAAATTCATAAATTTCGCTGTTCGCAAAAATTGTCCACAGTACAGACGCTACACTGAGAAAGTTCATAAATTCTATTACTGGTATAGTCAATCATCAGTGCTGCGAAGAGTCACACTTTTTGCAGCTGCTACATGTAATTTCGCGTTCTTTTGCATTCACTAGCAAATGATTGGCTGATTGCGTTTAGGACCACCCTGATCGAAATGCGGTTCTCAGCGGAAGTGCGCGGAATGATACATCAGTCGGACGTCTTGCTACTTAATGTGACGAGGAACAATAAAACCGGACTGGATTCCACATAAGAAGCAGTCCAACCAGTACGATGTGCCCTCCAGTATCGTGACAGGCTTATAGTGAGAAGAGACGGTACAAATTGAAGGTTATCTGACAAATAAATGATACGCCCCAAGAAGGCTTGTGTCTGCTCCGAGAAGGAAAGACGAAACTTCACATCAAATCTGCGCCGGATATACATGACACCTCGCGGTAACACGGCGCCTTCACTGGGCCCACATCCCTCCCAAGTCCTAGCCACACAACTGAACAGTTCTCGGTTGCAAGGTCAGCAAATTTCAACGCTCAACTCCGTCATAGAATACAGCGAAAGTTGAAGGAGAAGGAAGTAAAACAAGAAGCAAAGAGGCGAAGGAAGAAATAAGATGGAGGGAGGAAGGAAGAGAAGGGACAAGAAAGAAACGAAGAAGAAATTCATAAAGACAACAAGACGGAAAGAAATAAGAGAAAGAAAACAATAAAAATAAATTCTCAAACTACAATTGCATGCTTCCATCACAAAAGGATGCTTGCTACGCACGTGAAGTGCATAGATTTAACACCCAATAGGTAAAGTTGTTCCTGTGCTTAAGTACTTAAGCACCACGCCATGAAGGCGTATGTGGGAGTGGATGTATAGACTCAACCTCCAATAGGCAGATATTAATTTGTGCGTCCGTCCATATGTTTCTTCTCCGGAACCATTTAAAGCATTCTGGTCAAATTTTGGTGGGGGGTTAAGTTGAAAGTTGTTGGATAAATCTAATTTTCGTTTGTACGTAACCAGTTTTAGATTAACATATAATGGAGCTTATTTCTCAAAAGTGGTTTGTCGTATAGAAACGACTGCCAAGTAAAAATAACATGAATCAACTCAATAATGTGGTGTATAGACCCGTTGCTAAGAGGTGACTCTTTAAACATCATGCGTTGCTAGGTAATGCCTGCACGCAACAATGGAGGTGTCACGATACGTGACAAGTACAGTAGTTGCTATGGAGCGCTTGTAGCATACGCGTGCGCGGTGACGCCACAAAACAGAAGAGGTGATGCAAACGGTGCTCTCTGTGTGTCCGCTCCGAGGCTATGACCCGACAGACCGTGAGTGCAGTTCGGTTGTGCGTTCAATTGTAGAGTGTTAACCAGCAGGCAACGGAAGCGGAAGAATTTCCATTGCTAGGATTTGTTACCAGGAAACGTCTAGTGAAGACACTGCAGAGGAACAGCCATTGCAGAGAGCTGTTACCAAGTAAAGAGTAGTGGAAGCAGATTGAGTAGACTTAGTGTTGAGTAGTGTGGAAATCAGAAATAGTGGAATAGCTATTTCTAGTTATGACTGTAAGTGGACAATAAATCTATTCACCAACCTAAACCCCGCCTACAGTCGCTAATACACGTGACAATAATTTACACTTTTTATTTGTAAGAATTTTCCGTGCGGTGTGCATAATGAAACACAACGCAAAATCATACAAGGTAGCGGCAGTGTTACCAGTTATACAACAATGTTTATTCCTGAAACAACAGAACATTAATAGCAGTGCGATATGAAGAAGGGACATAATGCGCACGTAGCCCTGTATGCGTAACGCGCGTATACCGATTTACGAAGCATACCGTTGGAGTTCTCCAATTCGGCTTATAACAAGAGAAACAACTATACAAATTTAAAATTGTTGAGAACTGCAGTCAAATTCTTCAGATTAAATAATGCATTGCGTAAACTCGTGTGTGTGATTCAGTACAACAGTCGAGTCGTACACACACTGTCTGGTCTCCCCTACGGCAGGGCACGTTTTCGAAGAAACGTAACTTCAGCGCCTGGCTTATATTTGAATTTCCATTTACACAACTGGCTAACTTAGAAGACACTACTACTGTAGTAAAACGTACCGTGCGTAGTTCGATTTTTTCGATAGAGAGTGGCGGGAAGATTTCGTTAACAGAACATCCCCAAGCCAAGAGGCAGAGTCGGGAGGTATGAAAAATATATTCGTGAACTGAAGCCGTCAAAAGCCGAATACGACTTGGCTGTTCATCAAGGCACGTCCACCTATCGCACTGTACTCCACAATCATAGATTTCGCAGTACGCATTGTGCAACAACTCAACAGAAGAAAAAATGCAAACAAGAAATTTTACTGTGCAACAACAAAGCGCGAGTCAATCGTTACTGAAGTTTATGCTCCTTGGGCTCAAGAAGAAGTAAAAAATGTTCGCAAATTTACGAATTCTGTTACGGTGTCTTGCGATGCTTCTAATCATAAACAAAGCTTCCAAATTTAGTATGTTATTTCCAGGCGTGCCAACTTTAGCGGATAGAGAGTGTTGCGTGATCAGCACAACGGACCCCCACGGCCGTTAATCTCGGTTTTCAGACCCGAGCCGCTATTTCCTTGAAATGGCTCTTCAATTATCCTCACGAGGCTTAGTGGACCCCGTTCCAGACGAACTACTTTTCAGAAAATCTGGTAGCGCCGGAAATCGAACCTGCACCTCTGGCTCTGTAGCCAGGAATTCTGATCAGTAGACCACAGCACTAACTTCGCCGATAAGCGGCGGTCGCTCGGTCGGTATAGTTCGCGCGCGGACTAGAACCACGGAGTTTGTTTTGGGCTTATTTCCAGGCGTACGATCTGGAAAACCGGGCGAAAAACAAACTCCTTACTCTTGTGGAAATCTCAGTGGAAACTGCAGATATCATATTTATGCAAGTGATGAAAGCAATTGCTAATTATGATTTAGAGAGAGAGGCAGTAGTTTTATCAGCCGATAATACCAATACAAACTTCCGAGGCGCGCATAGGAGTAAATAAAATGGGTTAACGACTGCTAAGTCCCAATTAAACAGAAAAATAAATGGTTTTGGCTGCAGTGTGCATAGATTCGCAACTGTGCTAAGACAGCTTCTGATTCAGTGCCTGCAGCTATCGAAGTAGGAATATCTTTGGGTACTTTCACATACACACGGTTCGTGTAGAATGAATGAAAGATTTCTATAACTTCGCCCGGCAAGAGTACACGCAAATACTACTTCATGCAAATGTAAAATGGTTCTCGTTACTTCCAGCATTTGAAAGAATACTGAAAATTTACCGTCCATTTAAGTTTTCTATAATGTCAGAAATGTCAGAAGTTCTTGAAAACAGTGAGACACATCGGTGGCTAAGCTCTGCTCACTCCTATTCACATTTTCACGAAAGTGACTGAAGGTGATGACAAGTCCGCAACAGAATCAGTGCTAGCTGGGAAAATCATTCTTAAAACTACAAACATTCAGTATTCAGTATTGAGGGGGGTGGGTTTCTCCATGCACTTAGACCAGTTATTGGTCCATTGTGCGTCCCCCTTTTAATTTCTATTGTCTCCATACCCTACCGGCACTGGTGCTCGCTATTAGCCCCTTTCTGCCAGCGAGGTTCCAACCTTCTACTGGCAGTGGTATCTAACAGTTAGTCCCTTTCTGTCAGAGAGGTCCCCCCTCCTCTGGCAGTGGTACCTAATACTTCCCCATCTACCGGAGGCACTGGAAACTACTTTGGGCGGGAAACTTTTTGCCAAATTTAGCTCAGAGGTCTCCTAGAGACATGAGGTTCTTTTACGTGCCGTAAATCTACGACACGGGACCCATGGCTTAAAGTCCCTCCCGGAGGACTTGTTCCCTGAATTTTTCCGCCCTTAAAAATTCCACGGCCTCCGCCGGCGTTGAACCCGCGTACCTTGAGTCATGAGGTGGGAACGTTACCCCTAGACTACGGAGGCCGCTAAACTACAAACATAACGCGACGAACATCTTGGCCCGCATATGTGTGAACAAGCTACTAACTTATGTAGTACAAGATGGTGAAATGACAATGCACAGATATTTCAGAACATCAAAAGAATTTTATCCTATTCAGAGGAATGGAATAGGCACAATGAGGATTTGTCGAGGCTGAACAGCCTTCTTATGGAGACCTTGCATACATGGGAACATTATGACAATGTAGTTCATCTGTTATCTTCAAAGTGTGAAGTTTTAACTGTCAACCCCGACGAACTGTTTGATGAATATACTTACTTACTCCGTTATCTATCGCGAAAAGGAAGTGAATGATTCAGTTCCTATCCTCCCTCTGGAAGTGTGTGCATCCGAAAGAAACTAATATGCCGCACGGCAACACGAAGAAGGTTGCTGAACTTTCATTTTGCTTTCTTGGCAGCGATTAATCCACTGAAGGAATATTTTCCCGTATAAATTATGAGTTCTGACAATAAAGTTCGCGAACTCGCCACGGTGCGCATGCCGTGGCAGCAATGGACAGAAACCTCAGTATGGTTTGATGACGTTGGCTATCAGCGTTTCACAGCTGTGTTGTTGTTGATCTATGGCAGTCCCTTTTTGAGTGGCGTCTATTAATGCCTGAGTGTGTTTTTGAGCAACGAATGCACATATGATCTGAACAGAAGTCTCCATTTCAAGTGGTCGCAATGCAAGCATTCTTAGCAGTGTAAACATTTAGTGCAAAACTTGCATGAAATCCTTCAGTAATGAAAAATATATATTCTTCAGATAATTATCATCATGCTCCAACGTAAATGCCTCCTTTTCAAAATAATTATTCCTTACGTATTATATTAGAACATTCATAGGTTCAGTGAGTAGGGTAGTTCACTACTTCCATGTACCGTATCCTATCACTTTCATTATATTGTGGCATGTATTAGTGACTACAGACGGGGTTTGGGTTGGATGGTTAGATTTATTGCACCTTAAGCATTCACAACTCTGGACTACATGCAATTACAGCACTATCTATAATTTACACAATTTACAGCTGACCGTTACACAAGTATTAGGATTCTCAGTTTTCACTAGTCGTATCCTGGCAACGGAATGAAAACAGTTTCACTGTGACTAAATCTTCTACTCAGAGGCTGATTACTAGTTCTTCTTCAATTACTAACTTTCCGTGGTTATCTCCTACCGACAACTAGCTCAGTTCTCATTCTCTCTGTTGTACTCAGGTGTACGGCACTGTATTTCCATTCTCTTATTCCAGTTCCTCCACAACAATTCTCTTACGAATTCTGAACTCCAAATTCCAATTCTCTACTCTCCCTGCATAAGTGTGAGTCTCATTTTACGACCGACGGTCAGTCGGCCAGTCTGTCTTGGCATAAAGTACCCGTCTGGGGCTTGCGACCATATCTTTAGTACTTTTTGACAGTTACGGTCTTTTTCGGGTCCGAGTCAAATTTGAAACTTCCTTTTTCGTCGCCTCCTACGACTCGCAGGGTCACGGTGGAGGTATTCGAATCCGCCTCCACACACTAATCTCCGTAAGTCAAAGTCACATTGCGACTGACGGCCAGTCAGTGAGCAAGTCTTGGTGTCGAGCACCCTCCCGGGGCTCATGACGCGATATTTATTACTTGATAATTACAGTCTTGTTCTTCTGGGGCGCCCTCTCTGACGAGAAGACGGGTCTGTCTTCTGTACATGCTGCTGGCCCTTGCTAGTGCAGTCTTCCTCGGGTCCGAGTCCCTTGGGACTGGCGACCATATTTTACTGTCTCAGATTCGAGTCTTCCATTTTCGTCGCCTCCTACGGTTCGAAGGGTCACGGTGTCCAAGTCCAAGTCACAGTGAGACTGACGGTCAGTCAGTAAGTCTTGGTGTGAAGCCCTGTCTGGGGCTCATGACCAGATATTTATTACTCTTTGACAGTTACGGTCTTGTTTTTGTGGGGCGCCCTCTCTGACGAGAGGACGGGTCTGTCTTTTTTATATGCTGCTGGCTCTTGCCAGAGCAGTCTTTCTTGGGTCCGAGTCCCTTGGGACTCGTGACCATATTTTACTGTTTCAGATTTGAGACTTCCCTTTTCATCTCCTACGACTAGCAGTGTCATGGTGGAGGTATTCGACCCCGCCTCCACATGGGCTAGGGTCACGGTGCAAAACAGACTCTCATTACATAGCCAAGGGTCGGACCACATGGAAAACACACGTCATGTGTTATCAAGAATGCGTACTTATTGGTTAGTTACATAAAAATGGACGTCCTTTTGTTGAAAGCTAAATTCGGGAATGAATTTGCCAAGCCGTTGCAGAGCAATAGTCATTCATACGCTTCACAATATATACAGTTCATGTATATAATTTATTGATATTGTCCAAGAACACCAATACAAAAAGAAAACATGACTATAGAGTATATTGCGTATCTTCTGCTCCCGTCAGCGATTTCACAAAGGCTATCCCGGAAAATGCTAAAAGGGGTCACCTTAGCCATAGCACATTTGAAAACATTTACGATATTCAAAGAAATCGGATTTTTTATCATCGTATTAGTATCCTTTGGTTCTGCATTGCTGACAGAACTGTACAAAAACAAACGAAGACTGAAACTCGCTCTTTATAAGATGGACCAGTTTAGGATAACGCACAGGCATAAAAAAGGTCATATTCCAGAACAGATAACAGACGTTGCAATTTGCAGATGGTGGGTTATGCATCGCACATTGCAGCCCCGCCCGCCGCCCATATAGAACAGCAACAGCATAAGTCACAAGCACCATGGATCAACCACACTTTAAGGAATTAATTTTTTCAGTAACTGGAATAACAGATGGACAAAACAAAAAACAAACTCCGTGGCTTTAGTCCGCAAGTGAACTACACCGACCGAGCGACCGCCGCTTGTCGGCGAAGCTGGTGCCAAACTTTAGCGGACAGAGGGTGTCACGTGGTCAGCGTAACGAATCCCCACGGCCGATAATCTCGGTTTTCTAGACCGGAGTCGTCGTTTCCTTGAAATAGCCCCTCAATTATCCTCACGAGGCTGAATAGACCCCGTTCCAGACCCAATACTTATCAGAAAATTTGGTAGCGCCAGGAATCGAACCCGGGACCTCTGGATCTATAGCCAGGAACACTGACCACTAGACCACAGAGGCGATCGGAATAACAGATGAATAAAGGGGGAAAAATGGCTTTTCCAATTCAACATAATCGACATTGACAGACCTCCAAAACTTGCTTTTCATTAAAACCAAAGTGACAGTCATGAAGTCGAATGGATCTTCAGCCTAATCCGGAGAAGGAAGAATTAAAATAACACAGCGCTGTTGCCATGCACAAGAAGAAAACCTGGAAGGTCGCTGTTGCTCATTTGGCGGTGCTGTGCTTGCCTTATATTGAAGAGAATGAGACAAATCAGGGAAACTTCAAATGTGGAAAGGAGCCACATGTAATCTCTGGGTAGTTTGGGCGTCATGGCGACGACAGAGAACTGAACCCCGGCTGTCCAGCTTGTAGCCAGCTACTTCTGTGACTTCAACTGCTGTGTAGCAGCGAAGTGAAAGTGCAGTTGTGTAAAGCAAGGTTAAACTGCCGAATGACTTCGGCCTAGTCAGCTGCAGGCTGTTTTAGCATTCAACAGGCAATCCAAGCACGGACACGAAACACATCACAGTGTAATGTGGTTTGATTGACAAGACGAACAACACGCAGAGTCGCGTGGTCACACAACTGGCGCCTGTGAAGGAAATATTGCTTCCTGCCTTCTCAATCACCGGACCACTTCCGGAAGTGATAACAGTCTCACTTACTGCGGCATCGTGACTATCTCAACTTCAAGCATCCAGACTATACTTCAATGGTTTTACTCAGTCTCTACAGATCTATTACCTTCATTCTTACTAACCACGGAGCCATGTCATGACTGAAGGATCTGTCATTCTGCATGTACCTTCTAAGATTGACCAACGTCAATATTATAGACACTAATTAGCAAACTGCTGCGGAACTCGGGGACTTCCCCTTCAGGCACTCTTTTAGCAATGTGCCCTTGAAAATATAAACATGGCAGTGGTGAGGAAACATTGCCTCTATTGGATATAGCATAAAATTCTTGTTAAAGTGACAAATCAATGTAAAATGTCAGGTTTTATTAATGTAGAATTTTAGGAAACTAAAAACGACATATGAACAGCGCGACATACTTTTTTGTGTGTTGATGTTAACTGATGAATCACTAACGGTACGTGTAATTTGGACGTGAAACTTTGTAATGCGACATGTTATGAATCAGGGATGCATAGCCATTTCTACGGGTGGGTCACACAGAAAAACAGCCTTCTGTACGCCAACGGCATTAAGGATGCCTAGGATATTGGTGGGAAAACCAGAAGGAAAGAGACCACTGAGAAGACCAAGGCGTGGGTGGGTGGACAATATTAAAATGGATCTTAGATATATGGGATGGTACGGATTGGATTGAACTGGCTCAGGATAGGGACCCGTACAGGGCTCTTGTGAACACCGTAATGAACCTTCTGGTTCCATAAAACGCTGAGAAATTCTTGAGTAGCTGCAGAATTGGCGGCTCCTCCAGAAGGGCTCAGCTCCATGAGTAAGTATGAACAGTTATGCTATGCACTTGGTAAGCGACGACAGAATTATTATTTATCACTATTAACAACTGATTCTGTAGAAAGTGCGAACGGACTCTCTGCCATGCAAGAAGACCTATAACTTTTATCCGAAAATAAAATAACCTTACTTACATATAAATTGAGAAGGATTATAACTAACATTATAGGGCCTAAGGTAATAAACACAAGTTGTCCCTGTACAATATAGGTAGGTCCACAGCTCCAGGCATTCTTAACCTCGGCAATAGATAACAGGTAAGCTTCACGCCCCGGCCGATTTACTCCCTCGGGGAAAGCCCTTGGTGCCCATTGGATGGGAGGGGGTGAACCACTGAAGGACGGTCTGAACGCTGTGGAGAAGGGAATGATCTCTGTTTCTGCCAGGAATTTAATCTCGGTTCCTCAGCACGTGGCCTAATCACTATACTGACTGAGCTACCCCGGTTCCGAAACTAAAGTCATAATAAAGTCTTTGGCCCACTAAGTTAAAGGCTGAGGTTGCAAATCGGATGTGGTAAATGTTTTTTTTTCCCCTGGCACCATGGCCCCAGTGGGCCTAGGCCTACCTCCATGAACTTCTCAGTTCACTTCAGTTTTTCTAGAGCTTACACATACGGTAGGACTCCTTGGGCGAGTGATCAGCTCGTCGCAAGGCCTCTACCTGCACACAAACACAGAAAAACGCACACAAACATCCATGCCCTGAGTGGGATTCGAACCCACGATCCCGGTTTCCAAGCGAGCGAAGACAGTGCATGCCTTAGACCGCTCGGCTACCGTGACCGGCGTGGTAAATGTTGTGGTCTGCTGAATTAGTGCAGTGAGATATCTATCTGCATGTACACTCTATATATCTATACCTATCTATACTCATATATGCAAACCGATTCTCTTGTTCTCAACTTTATCATCGAGAAACTTGGGACTACAAATGTGGGCGCCTCGGAGCAGACTTACACAAACAGATTACAATAAGTGTTTGGGACATTTACAAAACTTCAGCAAAATCTCATTCCTTGGAATTTTTCCCTTTCTGGCCGATGAAAATTTTCATTTTTTTTTCGGCTCTGGATCTCGAAGAAACGTGAGCCGGGTGAGAGAGGGACGCCATTAAAGCACCACTAACTGCACTGGACAGTGCTGAAGTGTATGTAGCTGACATCTCCGCTTAAACAAATTTACAGCCCTTGTTAGCGACACATACTATTTCAGAGGTACAACAGCTTCATTTCACTTCAGATTTGAGGTAACGTTTCCGCGCGTGAAAGCCACCCAGCCTGATGACTAAGGACACAGGAAGCTTATGTCCACGGGTAAGGACACGGAGCATAAAGCTTATCCGTTATCATCGTCTTCTAAATTGAGTGGATATCAACCTCCACGCCTCTACTGATCTATGCAGAATCGGACCGAGGGTCACGGTCATGTGGTGGGCACTTCTTTCTGTTGGGGAGGTGCCGAGCTCGGATCTAAGTCTGGAGATGGACAATCCTTCCAGGTTTTTTCGTGGATTTCCTCATTTGTCCCATACAAATGCTGGGATATTGTCATAAAATAGATAAAATATCTTTAAATATCCCTTGTGATGTCATTTAGTCCATCCATTAGGCTTCATTACCTAACGAAAGCAAAATAAACACAAAAATGAATCAATGCACGGCTTCACGCTCTGTCATACAGAGAAACAACATGCAGAGCGCGTATATGGGGCGCGAAGGTAGAGCTCCCCTCAGCCCTAGCCACGGTATGGTGGCTCCAAGAGAAAGCAGTCCACTGATCCAGGGATGCCAACAGAACGCGAGGCCCAATAAGGAAGCAAAGTAAGACCCGAGTTGAGACGGACTACACCCGTCCAGCACGCAGTCAGTAGGCCTACGGCTCAAACTGGCGTTGTCAGTGAACACAATGACCTCGCTGCGGGCCTGCTTCTCAACTTAAAATGGGTGTTTTTAATTGAAGTGAGCATCTTTATCACACGAGGGCCACTTTAGATAGCTCAAAACTCTGTAAGCGAAATAATTAACTGTCATGCTAATTGCATCTTGCCCTGTGAAGGCGCTGTTCTATGACAGACTCTGGTATCTGTATAATCTTTTACACATTATGTATAAGCTACAGCTAGCTGTACTTCTTTTGCATTATTTTGGACTTCATCCATCGTCTAGTATGTAAAAGACAAAAGACCACGACGTTTCGGAGACTGCATCTGTCTCCCGTCTTCAGGTGTGCAGGAAAGGATAAACCTACTCAGTTGAGCCCGTGGTCCAGTGATTGAGACTGGCTCTTTCTAACGGGCCCAACTAGGTAGGTTTATCCTTCCGTACCCACCTGAAGACGGAGACAGATCCAGTCTCGCAAACGTCGTGGTCTTTTGTCTGTTACATACTAGACGATGGATGAAGTCCAAAATAAGCCAAAAGAAGTACAGTATACACCATCGTCAGAATCCTTTCAAGTCTACAGCTAGCTGCTAAAACCACCGACATTTGCAGAGTGGATTTATTTGATATCTCAGAAAATCATTGACGAAACCTGCCATCCAGTACTAAGCATTACAGAAGACGTACTGACTACAGCGAAACTGCACCAATCCGAAAGGGTAGTTGGACCTGACGATACGATAACCCGGATTAGCGTGACTAACCGTCCCGTTATTTATCTTAATGCAGCGGTTTCAAATTTGAGATTTTCACAGTGGTGAAGATTCAGACACTGATATTAAAGGTTGTGGCAACGTGTTATCTAGGAGATGGATACAAAGGTTTTGGAGCAACCTCCTGCCTCCTTCATCAAAGTATCCATAAGACCACAAACAGAAAACAAAACCCCGTGGATTTAGTCCGCAAACGAACTATACCGACCGAGCAACCGCCGCTTAGTGCTAACTTTAGTTGATAGAGAGTGCCGTGTGGTCAGCGCAACGAATCCCCACGGAAGTTGATTTCGGTTTTCTACTTTTCCACTTAAGTAGCTCCTAGGTTATCTTCACGAGGCTGAGTTGGCCCCGTTCCAGACCAACTACTTCTCAGAAAATCTGGCAGCGTCGGGAATCGAACCCGGGACCTCTGGATCTGACCACTAGACCACAGAGACGGTCTCCATGAGTCCACAATCGAAAACAAACATTGTTTTACTTTGCACAAGACTTCCAGCCTTCACAACTAACTGACTATATTTGATTTTGTCAATAGCCTTTCATTTACCTACAACAATGAAGTCAAGACAACATTTGTATTAGATGCTATTGTTGAAATTAAAAGAGCCTGGGGAGAAGGTGGCCGAGTTAAGTGTTAACCTGATCTATGAGGACCGGACATGAGATGTTTCGCTGTATTCGTGGCTATTCCACATTATAAATCATGTTGCTGTGGGCTTAAATTGACCAAGAGTTATTTCAATAAAAGTCAGCATGGAAATGATTGGGAAGAGTAATTATTTTCTTACAATTCTGTCGATGGGCCAGTACTATAAGTCTCAATGAAATAAGAGAACTGGTTTACTGTTGTTAGGACAATCTAGACTGGAGTAAACCAATAAAAATGAAACAGAAGAAGTAACAAAATCTAAAGAGAGGAACAGTGCTCTGTCACGAGGATAATACGAGCACATTTGCGCACAACACACATCTTCATTTGTTATAACACTTTACTAATTACGACTATGAGATGCTGTGTTCCTTCCTGACTTCTTGGGTTCGCCGCTGGATGCTGGAGCGTAACTCACTCACTCATGAAGCTGAGCCCTTCTTGAGGAGCCGCCAATTCTGCAACTACTCAAGAACTTCCCAGCACTTCATGGAACCCGAAGGGTCATTATCATGTTCACAAGAGCCCTCCACTGGTCCCTATCCTGAGCCAGATCCATCCAATCCATACCATCCCATCTTATCTCTCTAAGATCCATTTTAATACTGTCCACCCACCTACGTCTTGGTCTTCACAATGGTCTGTTTCCTTCTGGCTTTCCCACAAATATCCTATATGCATTTCTCTTCTTCCCCATGCGTGCTACATGCCCTGTCCACCTCATCCTCCTTGACTTGATCATTCTAATTACACTTGGAGAAGAGTACAAGTTATGAAGCTCCTCATTATGCAGTTTCCTCCAACCTCCTTTCACTTCATCTCTCTTCGGTCCAAATGTTCTCCTCAACACCCTGTTCTCAAACACCCTCAGTCTATGTTCCTCCCTTAATGTCAGAGACCAAGTTTCACACCCATACAGAACCCGAGGCAATATTATAGTTTTGTATATTATAATTTGTGTGGTTTTGGACAGCAGGCGAAAAGACGAAAGGTTCTGGACTGAATGGTAGCAAGCATTACCCGAGTTCATGTGCATATGCATATGCAGGAGAGTAACTGTGGTGAATAAATCCACAAAAAATGCAAGAAATTTCTAATTCTATTATTTTCAATAAACTTAAGATGTCTTTTTGAATAGCACCCCACTGCAGCCTTGATTGGAGAAGTTCCGAGACCTACAACTGCCATACAGAGCTAAATCAGAGTTATCAACCAGTGGAATCTGTTGCTCTCTCTCTCTCTCTCTGGCAGGAGATCCCAGAGGTTCCGCCCCCAGTCATGATTCTGAGCCGCTTCCATCCCACAGGCTATTTCCCTAAGATACAAACTTTGTCCCCCAGTTAAGATACGTGTAATTTCCCCGCAAAATACCGGAAACATTCCTGCTTGTTCATTCCCGAGATATCGTTAGCCCTATTTCACGTCTATGTGAGCTGTACAAAAGCTGAAGTCCCTGGCCATGCAATTATATTATAATAATCAGCCCCGGTCTAGTTTCAGCATAGCTACTAGGCTACATGCTGGACGGCCGGAGTTCGAGTTCCGGCAGAGGCAACAGATTTGTCTATCTTCCGCAGCATCTGGCCTGGTTCTGGGGCACATCCAGCCTCATGTTTGGGGGTTCGTTCCGGGACAAAAGCGGTTATGGTGTGAAGCTGACCAATCACTTCCGTCTAGTGCTGAGGTCAAGAATGGTGGAGCTATACCTCCATTCCCATACATCTTTATGACGTGGTGTTTAATTAATCAAGCACAGGAACAACTTTGCCTAGCGGTGTGCGTTCCAGCCTAGAATTCGAAAGGTTCTGATTTGACCATAAACGTCGTTACGGACAGAAACTAGTAGCAACGGCACTCATCAGCATAATGAGCAACCGCTCCCCTGAAGACAGGAGCAGCACCAACTATCGAAGGAAGGGCGCACCATAGCTCGAGCGGTTAGTCGCTGGCTTCCCACCGCGGCAGCCCGGGTTCGATCCTGGGTCTGGTCAAGTGGTACTTGTGGTGGACAAAATTGCGGAGGGGTAGGTTTTCTCAGAGTACTTCGGTTTCCCCTGCCAATCTTCATTCCACCAATAGCTCCACAATCACCCTCACCTATCATCTGGGGCTGGTACAATAGGCCAGAAGTGGCCGCAGTACAAGGCACTTAGTCCCACCCCACTAGCATTAAAAAATACTTTCGAAGGACTTCATCTTTATACTTAAGTCGATTTCCATCATAATATAGCTATAACAATCGGATCACTATCACCAAACGTTTCTGATAATACTGTATGTAACACGTAAATGTCAACTACAGAGCAGAATTCATGGCTTCTACTCTCCTACTGCATGGCTTCTGGCGACATCTGGTCACTAATCTAGTCTCCGTCTACTGCTCACTCCTGCACCTTACGACTGCCTGCAAAAGACCTTTGCTGTCCTCTATAAACCTTCCGTGATGACCTACAGAAAACACCCCACGTGGTCGCTATCTACTGTTATGTAACGTTACCGCCTACGCGGAAATGTGTTTATCGAGCCGTTGCCTAGAAATGGGTTGCATAACCCCGTTGTTCTATTGTTGCGTGTGTGTACTGCGGGGTGCTTATCGAACCGTTACGTGGCAATGCGTTGACATGTCACAATATATATTTTCCCCGAGCCTAAATTAAATATCTTTCCCACGTCGCAAATTCGCGATGTTGTTACACGCTGTAGGAAATAAAAAATGCATGACGTTGAGGTAGTGTCACAGTTTACGACTAGAACTCTCTATGACTTTCAAATCTTCTGCCAAGTTCCGACCATCTTCTTTTCATTATTGCAATCAGACAAACAAAAACTCTCGGTGGCCTATACTCCGCAAGCGAACTATACCGACAGAGCGGCCGCCGCTTGTCGGCGAAGTCAGTGCCAACTTGAGCGTATAGAGGGTGTCACGTGGTAAGCGCAACGGATCCCCAAGGCCGTTAATGTCGGATTTCTAGACCGGAGCCGCTATTTCCTTGAAGCAGCTCCTCAATTATCCTCACGAGGCTGAGTGGACCCCGTTCCAGACCCACTAGTTCTCAGAAAATCTGGTAGCGCAAGAGATTGAACCATGGACCTCTGGATCTGTAGTCAGAAACTCAGACCACTAGACCACAGAGGCGGTCCATTATTGCAATTAGCGCCATTAAAGTAGCGATGACGCTATTGCAACTGGAAGCGAGTGTATTACAGATGTTAATAACTCAAAAGCTTGTACATACTCGGGCATCAAGATGATGGGAGATGACATGTTGGACATGAATCTCAATTTATCGCAAGGTCTCGTCTTTTGCTGTCATGTGCCAATTGGATCCTCCGTTTCATTCTCCATTATTACTACTTGCTTATTCTTATTTCCACTTCATCCCACACGATCAAATATTAATAACTCATAATCAGTAAAACAGTGGACAGGACATCATTGAGTTTAACAGTCAGAAGTGCCTACTGTATTGGTCACGTTTTACGTATGGTCGATACGGACGCGTCGCTTCTGTCTTCTTGTAGTCAAAAGAATCCTCAAGGTCAATGCAATACGCAATGACATCTCATCACACACTATCAGACGTGAAGTCTACGTAATTTAATATTTCGTAAGTTAGGAAACACAAATGGGAACTTCAAGGCACTTCACCACAGGGCACAGGATCTGTTCGGTTACACAAAATAAACATATTGGAATACATGAAAAACGTAAGATCGATAGTAAACCTACAGGCAGGCCGCGCCATAGCACAAGCGGTTAGTCGCTTGCTTCCCATCGCGGCGGTCCGGGTTCGATCTCGCGCCTGGTCAAGTGGGACAAGTTGGCGCTGGGGCAGGTTTTCTCTGAGTACTTCGGTTTCCCTGCCAATCTTCATTCCACCAATTACTCCACAATCACCCTCACCTATCATCTGGGGCTGGTACAACAGGCCAGAAGTGGCCGCAGTACGAGGGACTTACTCTCACCCCACTAGCCATAAAAGAAAACCTACAGACAATGGGATTATTAGACAGAGGAATAAACGGAAATTCCATCATATAGAAAACGTAAGCTGGATGGCCAGAGCGGTGCTAGGTAACTGAGCGGTAAACTCCCCGCGATCGAATACACACAAGTCAATAATGGAAGATGTATCTCAGTGAAAGAACGTTATTGAGAGTTGCTAGGCAACAGCGTACCAATGAAGACGCTGGCTAGGAATCGCGTGTCTTGTTCTCTGTGTGTTCTTCATTTTGCAACAATAAAACCCAGTTTTCTGTGCATGGTCCGTGCGGAGGCTATATAACAGTAATGACACCAGCAGTGTCACGGCGGGGTAGAATACCTCCACCGTGACCCTGCGAGTCGTAGGAGGCGACGAAAAGGGAAGTCTCACATCTGAGACAGTAAAATATTGTCGCGAGTCCCAAAGGACTCGGACCCGAGAAAGACTGCGCTGGCAAGGACCAGCAGTATATACAAAAGATACGTCCTCTCGTCAGAGAGGGTGTCACACAGAAACAAGGCCGTAACTGTCAAACGGTAATAAATATCTGGTCATTAGTCCTAGGTGGGTCTCGACACAAAGACTTACTGACTGACTGACTGTCAGTCGCAATGTGACTTTGACTCTGACTCTTCATTTCTAGGTAGGAAGTCTCTAGAAGACCTGTGAAGACTTAAAGTGTATTAGAAGAATTTATTCAGATGTAATGCTTAAAGCGTGTGATTCAGTGAGACTGTTACAGTTCCTGTGTTTTCATTGCGTTACCAGGAGAGGACCACTGTGTGTAAATCAGCGATAGCGCTGTATTTAAGTGTGATTAAGAGAACTTGTATCGAGGTGCTAACAAATCCAATCGTCCGAAGTAGAACCCGTTATTTTCGTCACGCGTACCACCCTACACGTGATAACATATAGGATTTCGTTATGTTTACACAACTGGAGACAAACTGCAGATTATAAACCTACAGGAAGAAGAGTAAAGAGGGCGGAGACGAGAGAAAGAGAATTCTGAGGATCTCTTATTACGTTAAGTTTCATAATCCATGAAATCTAGAACACGAAGAATAGCTTACTTGCATAAATAAAGTACATACGTATTACTGTATCAAAGTAACTTTAATTTCTGTCATGTCTTGTCTAACTATTCGGACATCATCACGTATAATTATTCTTGCTAAAATTGTTTCACTGCACATCAAATTGGACATCTCGCGTTAATGCGACGTTAATTTAAACCACTGTTTGTTCTTATCCACTGAAATCTCATAAAACAATTGTTAAAATGTGGAATCCGTTGTCCCGACGTGTGTACTTGTATGTTGTTATATCCTGTTCGTGTTGGTGCACAGTTGCGAGCGTGTCGTGTAGGCATCACCAATCTGTTTCTGGTTATGTGTTCAGCCGTTCCCGTGTCAAGTGTATAAATGACTATACTGAGGCCACGGAGAGAAGTCCCATGGATGGTGGGGATGACGGCGCTCGGGGCTTCCCACTCTTGCCTACTGTTCCACTTCCCTCCAGCGGATGTTAACCAGCCCAGCCTACGACAGTTAGTTATCACGTCGCCATTACTAGTGACATCCCAGCGAGAAGACGGTTTTTTTTGGGGGGGGGGGTGATAGAGCAATATAATGGAGGGTAAAACGCTATGGCTCTACAATACCAACCCTCCCCAACGTCATCCTCGAAGGGTCTAAGCAGTTTTCTGCCATTGCGGCTTATCTTTTTCTCCTTTTTAGAAATCGAAAATTGTTATAGATCTATATCCTTGTAGGCTACATAAGATGGGCCGAACAGGAGTAAACATCATCTCGAATGCAACGGATCTACTTGTGACTATAAACATGGTATAGAACTTCATTGTGTATATACAATCATTCGAAGCTTTAAATTAGATAAAACGCCCTCCAAAACTGCCACAATAAATTAGGACCATATGTCTTTAATCGTATTCAGAGTTCTGGAGTTCAAACCTCGGTCACAAGAACGGGTAAACCCGACTGAAAGCACACTGTGGTCTTATTCAGTTCTTCCAGGCGAATTAAGATACAGTTCTTTAAAATACTACTTCAATGTAACAGGCCACAACTGCTCTTTTCCACATCCTTTCAAATTCCTTTTCATATCCTTGCTACCATTCAACCGCAGTGCATTACGTACAGCGAACTCAAGGAGCAAGGACTCCAATAACTTATGTTTACCACTCAGATGGTCCTGAATTCCTTGCTTTAAATTCATAATGGATACAAACAGACCATATCCTGAGCTACGTAGTTTAATACAGTATCAATATACCTGAAAACGGCAGCTAAATAATCCACGAAACAATCCTAACCCCTGAGACACTGAACACACAACTGTGAGAGTTATAACACTACACTCCACTGTCAAGTCATTCTCCTTAGAGTTCAGGTCTGCCCTACGCAGGAGATAAAGAAAGGTTATAAGGACGAGAAGATAAAAACAATTTACTCCTAATATCTCTTTCGATATTCTTGTCGCATCCATTCATCAGGAAGACATTACTCCCTTACAGTTTACCGATTCATAATTAGTACGGTTTGAAAGGACGGTGCAGTGAAAATGCTTTTAAACCAAACACTGTATTCCTTGAGTGAATCTCTGGGTTAAAACTGCAGGCAACGGCCCTGTGTTACATTAGGAGAGTATTTATTGCAGTTAGTGTTAGAGGAAACAATGGAACGACGATACAAGAAACGACAGCGGCGCCTCTACGAAGCAGAAATAAAACTTGTCTCCATTACCAAACAAGCAGTTCTGAAGGAAAAGAAGGGAGGACAAGAAAAGAGCGAATGACAACTGTCACCGAACATTATTACGCTTCTTGTCTTCTTCTTATGTCAACTTGCCCGACAGACAGGCGAACATCTTCTGAGCGAAAGAAGGAAGACGGCTAAAAAATGACAAAGCTTGACAAAGACAAAAAAGAAGATAAAAAGCGAAATAAGCTGTCTCAATGTCATCTATACAGCACGTCACTATTTTTGTGAGGTCTTCGCTCTCATTTGTCTGATGACAGTGACGTCATATCAAACGATAGACAGCAAGAAGTACAAGCAGAATGAAGGAAGGAAACGAAGAATGAAAAGCGAGAAAGAATAGCCAGTAAAAACAACAGTTGCTCAGAGCAACAGACAAAAGAGCTGAGGAAACAAAATTAAATCGATAATATTGTTGTGGCGCAAATTCAATCCGAACAGACAAAACACTTTGGCCTCTGGGCTGTACTGCAAGCTTAGGGATTGCCAGTCATACTAACCGTTATAACAAATTTTTGGGACTCAGAAGATACACTTTCTACTTCACTTCACGCATTAGGCCAAAGTCTCTTCCATGTCTACAGCAATTTTTTTTTAATTCGCTAGTGCGAGCTGGAGTCCAGCTGGGTCCACTCGGCACGGCGGCCACTGATTGGCTTATTCTACCTGCCCCTGGTGATTATGACAATGGAGAATTTGGTGGAATAAAGATTGACAGGGGAAACCGAAGCACTCGGAGAAAACCTGCCCCAGCGACACTCTGTCCGCCACAAATCCCACTTGACCAGAGCCGGGATCGAACCCGGGCCGCCGCGGTGGGAAGCCAGCTATGGCGCGGCCTCTGTCTACAGCAATACCACACTGCATTGTTGTGCCACACGAGAAGTTTGACGAAGAAGGGGAGGAGAAGACACAGTAACACAGAGAAGATCTGTAGGAAAGAATAATTTCAAACATTATGCAGTGAAGTATATTTACACCTGATTCGCTTCGGCACCAGTAATACTTATGACTGTCATTTACTGTTGACTAACTCTTCCAACAATATATTCAGACCTGCAACGGACTAAGGGACGCGAAGTGGTGTGCATTCGCCACTCTTGCTAAAGTAGAGGTACACAGTGACCATACCTTCATACGGAGCACCCATCAGAAGTCAGAAACCATTCCGGCTGGATACAGTACTCACCTGAAATAAAAGGAAAACAAATTTCGTTATTTTCATACGAATATATTCGTGATGTCTACCCCAATATGTAATAGGCATTATGCGTATAACATGATGTAGCTGTAGTTGTGGCTACATTGTGGGAGGTGACGTCGTGTAGTCCAGTAGTTCACCACGTCATCACATCCCAGAAGTCTGCACAATTCACAGCGATCACTTTGAGAACTTCAAATCCAGCATAGTGGCTACAATATTTGTCTGACGCATTTGTGAACTGACGAAACACAAGAAAATGCTCTAGCACGAGATGAGGACATGTCAACCCATCCGTCCTCATGTTTCCTTCCCCGAAAATGCCTAACGGAATTCGGGCGGACATAATACTGATTTGTATCGATCTAGTACAATCGATTTACGCGAAGCTCAACTGATACTTAATCGAGTTTCTCAGAAACGACTGATCGTACAAAAATGAGGCGTATGAGGCCCAATCAGCCTATCAGTGGAGGGTTAAACCGACTTGGGTCGGGACATAACCTACCACATTTCGTGCTACAACATTCTAAATTCGCTACGAAATTGCGTATGTGTTAAACAGGTAGTTTTAACCGTTCGTTGTGGATGTATATATGGAGATAAATGGCCTGTGTCAGCTAATTAAGCACTACGCCATGAAGACATTTGGGGGGGAGTGGATCTATAGATCCACATTTTCTTGACGTCAGCAGTAGTTGGAGGTTAGCGGTCAGCTTCACGTCCTGGCCGCTTTACCCAAGGGGAAAGAGCCTCCTGTAACCATTGGATAGAAGGTTGGGTGAACCCCAGAGCCTGTCTGGACGACATGGAGAAGATAAAATTCTTGCCCATACCGGGACTCGAACACCGACCCATCAGCCGTCCAGCCCGCAGCCAGTCGCTATACCGACTGCGCTATCTTGGCTCGTCATCTATGGAGAATTGATAAATTAACCGCAGAACACATGCTATTTTTGTGGCGAGTTTAAGAATGTCCTGCCACGAAATGGAATCTCACGAAACCTGAGTCCGTTTACTCTGCATATTCATGGGCAGTAAGAGCTGAGGTCAGTAGGGTCTACAAAACAGCAAAGGTTGCATTTCGAAACTACTCGTGTTTCTTTAGGAAACTCTAAACATGGCGACTATCAGTACGATATTGGAATAACTGATTATTAAGATGTAATATTTCTGCGACTGCGCGA